>NW_025205266.1:8134-10272 GCF_004010195.1 Chiloscyllium plagiosum | reverse complement strand
GTGATTGTTGGTGCCACTCTATCCCAGACATTTTCATCGCTGAAATGATTGGGAGGGGGTGAGGAGGGTGTCAGTTAATTTTGAGTGAGTCGAAGGCTACAGAGATTTGAGAATGAAAGGGAAATTGCTGCCAAGAGGAGATCAGCTCTGACCTTACTGAAGGGAAGGGCAGATTTCAGGAGCTAAATATCCTTGTGTTATTCCAACATTCCCCAGAGTCCAGTCAGTTTGCGGCCTCTTCCATTTCCTGTGTTACTGACCTGAAGTAGCTGAATAGACGGATCCTGTCGCTGCATAACAGGATACTGGTGCTGCATGATCTATTCTCGGTACAATTGTACAGGTTCGATGGGCTGATTGGCCTCCTCCTGTAACTGTATATCAGGCTCTCGGGTTTGAAAAGCCTTATCTTGTCCTGGTGTAACTGAAATCCATATTGACTAAATCTACTACCCTAGCAGGAAGTGAGCACTGCAGATGCTGGAGATCAGAGTCCACAAGTGTAGTACTGGAAAAGCATGACAGGTCATGCTACATCCGAGGAACAAGATAATCGATGTTTTGGACATTCCTGATGAAAGGCTTATGCCCAAAATATCGATTCTCTTGTTCCTGCCTGACCTGTTGTGCTTTTTCCAGCGCCACATTTTTTGACGTCGACTGCCAAGACCTAGTCAACCTTCCTGGTCATGTCATCAAATAACTTTAAGAACTTTTTCAAGCATGATCTCCCACGCACAAAGCCATTCTCAATATTCCTAATCAAACCTTGTCTTTCCAAATGAATGTACATCTTATCCTTCAAAGTTTTCTCAGTTTTAACAGATGTTAAACTCACTGTTCATAGTTTAAAGGTTTTGTTTCCAGTCATTCTTAAGTAAGGGCACAATATTTGATATCCTCCAGCCTTCAGGATCTAAACTCTGGTTGATGAGGATCAAAACCATCAGCCAGGGCGCCCGCAAATGCTTCTCTAGCACCTTACAGTGTTCTTGGATATATCTGGTAAGGAACGTGAGATTTATTCATCCTCAAGCATTTTAGCACGTCCAGTACCTCCTCTACAGTGATATGGACTGTCCATAAGAAATCACCATGAACTTCGCCAAGTTCCTAAGTATTCATGTCTTTCTCCATGTTAAACACATCGGAGAAATTTCCGTTGATGATCTCGCCCATCTCCTATGGTTCCACACATACATATCACTTTGGTCCGTGAGGGGTCCTATTTTCTAACCAGTTATTGTTTTTCCTTTAATATACTGAATAAACCATTTTGGATTCATCTTAATCTTCTTAGCCAAGGCTCTTTCATGTCCCCTTTTCGCACGACTGAATTCCTTCTTCAGTAAATTCCTGTGTCCCTTATATACCTCCAGGGATTCACTTGATCCCAGCTGCCTGTAACGGAGTTGCTTTTTTTTCTGGTGAAAGCCTAAATATCTCTTGTCATCCAGTTTTCTCCATTCCTGCCAACTTTCCTTTCACCTCCACAGTAACAAATAGACGTTGAACTCCAGCATCTCACGTTCAAAGGACTCCCACCTGCCAGAGGTCCCTTTGCCGGCAACGAACTATTCCAGCAAACCCCTGCAAACTCCTACCTAATTCCATTTTACTTCGTCTTGCCCCAATTCAGAACTTGAAGCTGTGGACCAGTTTTGTCTCTCACCATAAATATGTGAAAATTAATAGAACTATGGCCATTGGTTCCAAAGTGCTACCACACTGTCACGTCCGTCACCTGTTCTGTCTTATTTCCTAAGCGCAGGTCGAATTTTGCCCCTTCCCGAGAAGGCCCAATTAGAAACTGCTTGAGGGAATTTTCCTGGTGCAATTAACGGACTCCACCCCACCAAATCCCTTAACGCGCTGGCAGTGCCAGTCAATGTTATAATAATTTAAATCCCCAATTATGACAATCCTTTTGCTTTTGCATGTCCCACGTCTCTGCCAGTATATTAATTACTCTCATTCCTGGTGACTATTTCGGGGCCTATAGTACAGCCCCTATAACATCACCATACCACTTCCTATTTATTAGCTCCATCCACACATTCTCGCTATTTGATCCTTCAGTTATTTGAAATCTGATTACTGCTGTGATACTCCCCTTAATCAGAAATGCAACTCCCCCC
>NW_025205266.1:3925-5193 GCF_004010195.1 Chiloscyllium plagiosum | reverse complement strand
TTTGTACCTGATTTCAGCTTCTCTTTCGTTTTTAATTCTGTTCTGATTTTTTTGTTGACATCCGAGGTTCTCTGGGCTTGTTTTCCAAATTTTCATCTTTCGTGGAACACATTCGGCGGACACTCTCATTAATTCCATTTTGATCAACTGATTCCCCAACCCCCCGCTACACGCTGTTCTGCTACAGTTTCACTCAGAAGCCACTGTACTCTGGACAGATTCCGTCATATTTTTTCATAAAATCTGTCTCACCAATCCAAAAACCTTTTATTTACCAGATAGTGCGGTTTTTTTTTATCTTTTCCTTACCAAACATAAAATATATAATGACATGGTTACTGGCCATATACTGCTCTCCCAATTCTGCCTGCAATATACTGACTGGCTTTATTCCCCACAGTGAGGCACATCACTGCCCCACCCATTGTTGTATCTGCTCCATGATGATACAAGGAGCTTTCTGGAGTAAATTTCAAGGCATCTGTCCCCTCTTAAAATATTATCACTGCCAGAATTAATGCTTGGAAATGAAATGCCTGTGTATAATAAACCTATTATTGTTTTGACACACCTCAGTAAATTGGTTTTATATCTGCTCCTGTACTTTCTTTTATCTGGGGGTCTATAATATGTTTCCAGCCGTGCCTCTGCCATGGTTTTGATCCTGAGCTCTAAGCACCAATGCTCATTAGAAGATATTTCCAAGATAGCGCCCCTCCTTACAATTGTAACTGACTCCATAACTAATCATGCAACACCACCTCCTATTTTACCTCTCTCCTGTCCTGCCGAAAGTTGTGCATGGATTTTAACAAGGCGTTTGACCACGTTACCCAGGCCAGATTCATTCAGAAGGCAAGGAGGCTTGGGATACGGTGAAACCTGTCTGTCTGGATACAGAATTGACTGGCCCATAGAGACACTATGTGGTAGTAAACGGGAAGTATTCAGTCTGCAGCTCGGTGAAAAGTGGTTTTCTGCAGGATTCGGTTCTGGGAACTCTGCTGTTTGTGGGTTTTTAAAATAATTTGGATGAGGAAGTGGAAGAGTGGGCTATTATATTTGTCAATGGAACAAAGGTCGGTGGAATTGTGGATCGTGTGGAAGGCTGTTGTAGTTTGCACTGGGACACTTGTACCACAGCATACTGAGTTGTCAGCCCTGACCTCCCTCAAACGCATCTCTGTAATGGCAACAATGTCACATTTCCACATGTCACCTTGTTCCATTATCACATCTATCTGTCCGATAACATTCCCAGCATTAAG
>NW_025205266.1:0-2979 GCF_004010195.1 Chiloscyllium plagiosum | reverse complement strand
CAAAGGTCGGTAGAATTGTGGATAGTGTGGAAGGCTGTTGTAGTTTGCACTGGGACATTGACAGGATGAAAAACTGCGCTGATAGGTGGCAGATGGATTTCAACCTGGAAAAGTGTGAAGCGATTCATTCTGGAAAATCAAATTTGAATGCAGAATACAGGATAAAAGATAGGTAGTGCTCGTCAGGTCCCCAACAATTCACCCTTGCGTCTAGGCACCTTCCCCTGCCACCACAGGAATGCAAGACCTGTGCCACCTCCCCCACCCCCCTCCAAGGCCCGAAAGATCCTTCCACATCCATCAAGGTTTCACCTGCAGTTCCACACATGTCAGCTACTGTATCCGTTGTTCCTAATGCGGTCTTCTATACGTTGGGGAGATAGGACCTCTACTCGCAGAGCACTTCAGAGAACATCTCTGGGACTCCCACACTAAGCAACCCCTTTGTCGCGTGGCAGAACACTTCAATTCCACCTTCCACTCTGCTGAGGACATGCAGATCCAGGGCTTCATCCATCGCCACTCCCTTAACACCTCAGCTTCGACCTCGGGACACTCCAACCCCATGGCATAAATGTGGATTTCACCAGTTTCCACATTTTCCCTCCTTATCACAATTCCAAACTTCCAGCTTAGCACCGACCTCATGACTCGTCCCATCTTTTTATTCAAAGTGGGAATGGATTTTGTTTAGATTCCCTGCAGAGTGGAAGCAGGCCCTTTGGCCCAATAAGTCCGTACTAAACCTCCAAAGAGTAACCCATTTCTCTCTGATTGATGCACCTATAACTATGGGTAATTTAACACGGCCAATTTACCTGGCCTGGACAGCTTTGGACTGTGGGAGAAAACCAGAGCACCCGGAGGAAACCCACGCAGACATGTGCAAGAATGTCCAAACTCCACACAGAGAGTCGACTGAGGTTGAAATCGAAACTGGTCCCTGGCACTGTGAGGCAGCAGTGCTCAAAGCTGAGCCACCATGCCCACCTGTCCACCTTCCCTCCCACCTATCTGCTCCACCCTCTCCTCCGATGTATCACCATTATCCACACCTCCATCCAACTATCGCACTCTCAGTTACCTTTCCCCAGCCCCAGCCCCTCACATTTATCACTCCACCCTCATGGATCCCATTTTTATTGCGGATGAAGGGCTTTTGGACGAAATGTCGATTTTCCTGCTCCTTGGATGCTGCCTGAGCTGCTGTGCTTTTCCAGCTCCAGCCTCACGACTCTTAATTCCAGCATCTGCTATCTTCGGTTTCGCCTTGATAATGTCTCCACTCAGTGCCTGTCAAGGTTGCAGATGTATGGAGTCTGGGAGGTAAGCCAGATGTCATCACCGTAAGTACTTTGTGTGGTGTGCTTCTGACACTCCATGTCCATACGTCTGCTCCCTGGGACAGGATCTGTCAAGCTTGGTTGCTAGCGAATCAATGATGTCTAATTTGGACAGCATTTGTTCTTACAGAGAGACCATTGATAGCCTGGCGGATAGTTTCCACCCGGCCCAAGGTGGGGTCCAAATGATTTGTTGTGAACTAATGCTTGAATGGCTGCCCTGAATCACGTGGTCGTGCTCTGGATACATTTCGGTGCAGGCCAGGATCTGACTAAGTGCCTCAGGCAGCTATGAGGTTCAGTAACACTCTGCCTGAATTCAGATCCTTTTAAATCTATTTTCAACGAAGCTTATGATCGCAAGGTGATGAGTTTATGATCCGAATATTTGCTATGTTTCATGAATTGCGCAAAAATAAGATGTGAAGTATGATTATTCAACCAAACAATAATTGCATCATCTCTGAAAACAATGAGGTTGATGTTATATTTATGGAACAAAAATACAAACTCATGTCAACATTTAATGACTCATAAATAAAGAATGCACATTTTATTTTATTTCGAACAGAGAATATGCTATCTGACTATAGACGTGATTACAATTACATACTCATTGTCGGTATTCACATAAATACATTGTCACACCAACATTTTGGAAAGTGCTTGGCGTCTGACCGATTTCATATTTAGATTGAAAAAATAATTGAACAATCAGATAGAAAAATCGATCTTATATATTTAAATAACAAACAGTTTAATTTCTCACTTAAATTTACGAGCTTCAGTTATTTACCAACAATTGAGAAATGGCAATAATTCTACATGCACTTTGAATATTAACTTAAATAAATGATTTTTGATATTACGTTGTAGCGAACAATAATTTGAAATCTTGTACTTTTTAAAAAGAATGAATGGCATTTAATGCGAAATTTGGTTAGTGATAAAAATGATGAACGTATTTCCGTATGAGAGAAAAGTCTAACATTTACAAAGTGTTTTGTGCCAAAACAAATAAATATTTGTTCTATTACTTGGGATACAAGATTTAAAATATTTATGTGCTGAGTAATAATTAGAATTCATCATCAAGCTGACATTGCAATACTTGCATTTTAAATGGTTATGCTGCAGCAAATATGATCAGATATTGCCAACATTTACAACGGGAAATAATCAGATACTGATATTGATTTGCGTCTGTACATGATAGATTACGGAACTGTAATGGGTAGAAGGAGGTTATTGGGCCATTGTTTAAACATCAGCTCCGGAAATGTCTCCCAAACTCCTCCCATTTGCCACCCGGTCTCTGCAGCCCTTTACATTCGTAACTTACAAATGTATATCCAGTTCCTTTTTGAATCTTCATTCACAACTCTCCCAGGCAGAGCATTTTAAATTCGAACAAATCTCTCAATAAAGAAGTTTTTCCTTATGTCACTTCTAGCTCTTGTGCTGACAATCTTGAAACTAGGACTCCAAGACTCTGTAATGCCAACGAACAGGAAAAAGATTATTCGTATTTGACGCTGTCATTTTTTCCATAATTTCGAGCACTGCAATAAGTTCACAACTTTGTCCGTTCTGCTTAATGAAAAGTAACCCGAATTGTTCGCATCCTACCTTTAAC
>NW_025205265.1:0-10270 GCF_004010195.1 Chiloscyllium plagiosum | reverse complement strand
TGTCCCGGTGTGGTGGTCTCTCTATGTGACGGTTCCCCGGTGTGGTGGTCTCAGTGTGACAGTGTCCCGGTGTGGTCGTCTCTCAGTGTGACGGTGCCCCGGTGTGGTGGTCTCAGTGTGACAGTGTCCCGGTGTGGTGGTCTATCAGTGTGACGGTGCCCCGGTGTGGTGGGCTCTCAGTGTGACGGTGCCCCGGTGTGATGGTCTCTGTGTGACGGTGTCCCTGTGTGGTGGTCTCTCAGTGTGACGGTTCCCCGGTCTGGTGGTCTCTCAGTGTGACAGTGCCCCTGTGTGGTGGTCTCTGTGTGACGGTGCCCCGGTGTGGTGGTCTCAGTGTGACGATGTCCCGGTGTGGTGGTCTCTCTGTGTGACGGTGTCCTGATGTGGTGGTCTCTCTGTGTGACGGTGTCTCGGTGTGGTGGTCTCTGTGTGAGACGTTGCCCCGGTGTGGTGGTCTCTCTGTGTGAAGGTGTCCCGGTGTGGTGGTCTCTCTGTGTGACGGTGTCCCGGTGTGGTGGTCTCTCTGTGTGACCGTGTCCCAGTGTGGTGGTCTCTCTGTGTGACGGTGTCCCAGTGTGGTGGTCTCTCAGTGTGACAGTGCCCCGGTGTGGTGGTCTCTCTGTGTGACGGTGCGCCGGTGTGGTGGTCTCTGTGTGACAGTGTCGCGGTGTGGTGGTCTCAGTGTGACGGTGCCACGGTGTGCTGGTCTCTGTGTGACGGTGTCCTGGTGGGGTTGCCTCTGTGTGACGGTGCCCCGGTGTGGTGGTCTCTCAGTGTGACGGTCCCCCAGTGTGGTGGTCTCCCTGTGTGACGGTGTCCCGGTGTGGTGGTCTCTCTGTGTGACGGTGCGCCGGTGTGGTGGTCTCTGTGTGACAGTGTCGCGGTGTGGTGGTCTCAGTGTGACGGTGCCACGGTGTGCTGGTCTCTGTGTGACGGTGTCCTGGTGGGGTTGCCTCTGTGTGACGGTGCCCCGGTGTGGTGGTCTCTCAGTGTGACGGTGCCCCGGTGTGGTGGTCTCCCTGTGTGACGGTGCCCCGGTGTGGTGGTCTCTCAGTGTGACGGTCCGCCGGTGTGGTGGTCTCTATGTGTGACGGTGTCCCGGTATGGTGGTCTCTGTGTGACGGTGCGCCGGTGTAGTGGTCTCTATGTGTGACGGTGTCCCGGTGTGGTGGTCTCTCAGTGTGACGGTGTCCCGGTGTGGTGGTCTCTGTGTGACGGTGCCCCGGTGTGATGGTCACTCTCTGTGTGACGTTGTCCCGGTGTGGTGGTCTCTGTGTGATGGTGCCCCGGTGTGGTGGTCTCTGTGTGATGGTGTCCCGGTGTGGTGGTCTCTCTGTGTGACGGTGCACCGGTGTGGTGGTCTCTGTGCATGACGGTGTCCCGGTGTGGTGCTCTCTGTGTGACGGCGCCAAGGTGTGGTGGTCTCACTGTGTGACGGTGCCCCGGTGTGGTGGTCTCTCTGTGTGACGGTGCCCCGGTGTGGTGGTTTCTCAGTGTGACGGTGCCCTGGTGTGGTGGTCTCTCTGTGTGACGGTGTCCTGGTGTGGTGGTCTCTGTTACGGTGCCCTGGTGTGGCGGTCTCTGTGTGACCTCTGTGTTGAGGTGTCCCCCCTGTGTGGAGATCTCCTTCGATTTCCAGGTAGTCTAGTGGCCCGGCTAGCTGTCTTGTCCAGAGTCGGGGGTCTCAGCCTCCCTTGGTGATTTTTTTAGTGGAGGCTTTGGGCCAAGTATTCCCTTGGCCCGGCATGGTGGTCTTATCCTGGTTGTGTCCGCAGGACATTCCTTCTTTGCTTAATCAGCTTTCGCTGAGCCCTGGAGCCGTTGGCTGAGTTGTGATGAACTTTGTGTTCATTTTACTTTATTCTTTGACTTACCTTTTGTTATAATGTCGGCACCGTGCTGTGGTCACTCTATTTTTCATGTTAACGTGAGCATTGAACCGGAGACGTCTCCCTTAGCCCAGTTGAAACCTTGAGGAGCTTTATGAGTTCATTGTGTCTCTGTGAGTGCGGGTGAGGGTGGGTGGAGGTTAGAGTGATGTGAGTCGCAGCCCCAGCTTTGGGCACTCGGGCCTGTACCAAGGGAGTGTGACACTGTTAGGGGAGCCTAACAACTCTCTGAGGAAAGAGCTTTCTTCTTGTCTCACTCGCTCTTGCTGACTTCTGGGTGTGACGTTAAACCGAGGCCCTCTCGGGTTCACATCAAACCACAACCGACATCATCAAACTGGGTTTTCTGGCTGTCACCTTGCCAACGGTAGGGCCTTCCAAAATGGCTTCTGCTTCCTGGCGTGTTCGTCAAACACCAGATACACACGGACATCCATGGAAGACAAACAAAATCACTGCACTTCCTTCCTGCTCTTTCACTTTGAAGAGTTTTACGTCTAGGATCTTTTCTGATTGAAATTAATTTGTAAAGGTGATGATCACCATTTAGCAACCTGCCGTCAGGTAATTCCAGCTGAAGAAATTCACTTCATATTCACAGCACGTCAGCACCTAGAGTGTGAGAAAGGGCAAAACTGCTGGAGTATGTGCATGCTTAACGTGTCCTCGTAGAAAACCTTCAGAATTGTTTCACATCTGTGTCAGATGTCGCTCTTTGTACGGTATGGATGTGGAATAGAATGAGGAAGACGCTGGATCCAAGCCGTAGAGATTTGAGAATTCCTTGTACGTTTTCTGCTTCGAAGGTTAAAGAGCTTTGAGGCAGGAGGAGCCTACAAGAAGGTGTGGGGGAATAACCAGGATGGTGTGGTGGCCAGCCAGCCTGCCCGGGTGATGGACGATCGGGAACAGATGGCTATGAGCGGCGGCTACATCCGAAGGTAAACCGTTCTGTCATCAGAGGGGAAGGTGGAAAGGTCTATTCATGACATTCATTCCTGTCACACTGGCATGTGGCCAGAGGATTATGTTTGATGAACTGGTCAATGTTAAAAATCACACAACTCCACGTTATAGTCCAACAGATTTATTTGGAAGCACTAGCTTTCAGAGTGCTGCTCTTTTATCAGGTAGCTGGTGTAGCAGGATCCTAGCTACCTGACAAAGCAGCAACGCTCCGAAATGCTAGCACTTCCAAATAAACCTGTTGGACTATAACCTGGTGTTGGGTGATTTTTTAACTTTGTTCGCCCCAGTCCAACACTGGTGTCTCCAAATCAGAGCTGGGTGATGTTAGGCCACAGGGTGGCACGGTGGCTCAGTGGTTAGCACTGCTGCCTCACAGGGCCAGGGACCTGAGTTCGATTCCTGCCTCAGGCGATTTTGCACATTCTCCCCGTGTCTGCATGACTTTATTCTGGGTGCTCCGGTTTCCTCCCACAATCCAAAGATGTGCAGGTCAGGTGAATTGGCCATGCTAAATTGCCCATAGTGTTCAGGGATGTGTAGGTTAGATGCATCAGTCAGGAGAGGTGCAGAGTAATAGGGTAAGGGAATGGGTCTGGGTGGGATACTCTTCAGTGTGGACTTGTTGGGCCGAATGGCCTGTTTCCACACTGTAGGGATTCTGTGATTCTACCTATGAGATTCGGACTTTGAATCCAGCCTGGACAGATCAAAGTATTGTTGAGATAAGAGACAGGTTGAAGCTTTCCATCAAAGCACTCATCAAGTCAGATACAAGAATAGCACATTTCAAAGGGGAGAACAATTTACGCTGCATGAGAATAAGGGTGCTGTTTGATCTGTAAGATGAATATTCGGATTGGTCAAGGGATTATCAAAGTTAGTGTAGCTGAGAAACATTGTTGCATCAGGTTACTTTAAAAGCTGGACATAGTCCTCTTACCTGCAGATGACCAGCCCCCTGTGTGTGTATTTAAGCAGCTTTCAGCAAGTGCAAGTGACTCATATTGTGAACACACCTGATCGTCTTCAGTTGATGTTAATGTCAATCTTACAGTAATCGGGATAGTTCAAAGTGTTGTCCAGTCACACGATCACAATAGACATGCTCGGCGTTTTGCAGACATGGTCTGGTTGAATGCAGGGAGAAAGTACTCTGCTTACTGTGAACAACTGAAGGGACCATGTTTTTGATACAACCCACCAGTTGGTGGATCGTACCTGGCATCACACAGGCACTGAAGTTCATTCCTCACATTATTCATCCACTGTAGAGCCATCTTAGTGGAGATTCCTACCCTGCATGGTCGCAGTGCGGAACGGCTACCTGTTGCTGAAATGTTTGAGAGACCTTCATGAGTTAGCACCATGCACAGGGTGCTAACTGGCCTGATCTGATCACAAGGACATTTTGATGGGCCCTATTTTGGCATCAGGTCTACTCGGTGAACAAGCAGCTCGGGCCCAATTTACAGGGGGCGCCAGTGAGGCCGAACATGTAATACATGGAGCAGTCAGAATCCCGAGGAGTACTGTGGCCTGTGAAGATAGGCTCAAAGTAGATTGAGGTGGAGAACCTAACAGCAGCTTTCTCAATGAGCACACTGAGCTTATTGGACTACTTAGGCAGAATTCCAACACTTAAATAGACACTTTGGATAGGTACGTGAAAAGGAAAGATTTAGAGGGATATTGACCGTGAGCAGGCAGGTGGGACTAGTTTAATTTGGGATTATGTTCAGCACGGACTGGTTGGGCCGAAGGGTCTGTTTCTGTGCTGTATGATCCTATGCTGAACTTAAGTGCAGACTGACAGATTCAGAGACATCCTGATGGAAATGATGTCGTGGGTCATCTCAGTAAAATTATAGTCAGAAGCATTAAATTATTTTTAAAAAGAGGTTTGTAATTGGTCAAAGGAAGTGGGAAATTGCAAGAAAATGGGAGAAATGTAAAAGTGGGTAGGGTCACTTTTCAGTCATGAGATGTGGGCGCCATTTAATGCCAATCCCTGACTGGTCTGGGGAAGGTGGTAGAGAATTGCCTCCTTGAAACACTGCAGTTGTTCCGATGTTGGGATAATGCTGTTAAGGAGGGAATTCCAGGATTTTGACCCAGCCACACTGAAGGAACAGCAATATATATCCAGGTCAGGGCAGTGAGTGACTTGGAGGGGAACCTGCAGGGGATGGTGTTCATCATGTATCTGCCACCCTTATCCTTTGAAGGTGCTTTCAAAGGGAGTTCAACACACAGCAGGTTTGAAAGTGAGGACATTGCCAAAGTCTGAAGTTGAGTCCATGTTCAATGCTCAGACCACAGGTTTAAGTAGGACAGAGAAGGAAAACCCAAAATTGGACTCAAGCCTTCCTTGAGTAGCTGCAGACATCAACTCTCAGATAGAGACAAAAAAACTGCAGATGCTGGAATCCATGGTGGACAAGCAGGAGGCTGGGGGGACACAGCAAGGCAGGCAGCATCAGGACGGAGAGGGAACACAGCAAGGCAGGCAGCATCAGGAGGCTGAGGGAACACAGCAAGACAGGCAGCATCAGGAGGCTGAGGGAACACAGCAAGGCAGGCAGCATTACGAGATGGAGAAATCAACGCTTCGGGTGTAACCCTTCCAATCAGAGGCCACCTGAGAACCCACAGCCAATCAGAAGTTCAGTAATTAGAGCCAATGGGATACAACGGTTCAGCTAGACCCTCCCTGTCTCAGATAATAACATACTCCAGCTTGAACAGACAAAATAGGTTTTAGCACAGATTCAGTCAATTCTCTAAATGGTCTCAATCCAGCTCATTTCTCCCCTCTGATGTATCTATTTAGGATTGAGAAGTGCACCTTGCACTCCATTGGTTCAATCAAGCTGTCACCTGATCGGTTTTAAATTTTGTGTAAAAAAAGTAATTGTAAAAACTGCCTTGACTGAAAATTTCTAAGGACCGCCAGTCCTCATTTCTCAATGCGATACGTTCAGTCAACTTTCGAGTTTGGCGCATTGCTGATTTTAACGTCTCACCCCAGGCAATCTGTCTGATTCCAGAGTCACTGAGGACGCTCGGGAAAATGAGATGGAGGAAAACCTGGATCAGGTGGGAAGCATCATCGGAAACCTGCGACACATGGCTCTCGACATGGGCAACGAGATCAGCTCCCAGAATGCCCAGATTGACCGGATTGTGACCAAGGTAAGAATAGTACGATTGAGGAACGTTTTGTTTGAGATAGTGGGACGTTAAGGATGAGGCGTTTTGGCAAAGCACCCAGAGTGTTCCAACTAACATTTAGTGACTGTTAGAAACGAAAATCGCTTCTCAATAATCGCTCTAGACAAATTCAGGAAAACAAAGTTTTATTAGCAAGTCTGCAGAGTTGGGTACTCTTCTGAGAAAAGCGCCCCGAGGCTAACAATGTCTTCTGATTAAATACAGGACAAGTCCCTCCCCTCTGTGGCTCTAAAGAGTCACGAGGTTCACATTCTAAACCTTCAGCAATTTTCCATTCTATATCCTTATCTTAAAGTCTATAGCAGATGTCTCCCGAGTTGTTTTTTTCTTCTTACCCTGTAGTCTTATCAGTCTAGGACTTATTCTTCTCTGTCAGAGTTAGTGGTCCTATTAATCAAGGACTTGTTTTTCTATTCTGTTTGAGTGGTCTTATCAATCAAGGACTTGTTTTTCTACTCTGTCAATGTGAGTGGTCTTATCAACCCGTAGCAGCAGATGTCTCGTCTTTTATTACAGAGAAGCATGTTTTACCCTACCCCTATGGCTCTATTCCCCTTAGACTCTGAGGTCATGCACATCTCAGTTCTTTGTACCGAAATTGTCTCTCACAGTGACCAAATTGTTTTGGGTGTGTCCATCAAACACCAAACAATGACCACGTTGGATCATTACCGGATGAGGCGCTAATCATTAGATCAAGCTCCAGTTTCTCTTCATAATATTGACAAACTGAGGTTGGAAGCATCTGACCAAATCTGACACATTCAACGGGAAGCCGCGTTGCTATTGCAATTAAGTACATTTGACATGTTGTAGTTTTAGAAACACAGTCTGTGCAGAGCAAGACCTCAACATGAGATTCCAATGAGATAATGCATCAAATTTATTAATGTTGGTTTGATGAATAAACGTTGATGAGGTCTTCTCTGTTCTGTCTGAAAGATGGCACCTCTGACAGTGCAGCAGTCCCTCGCTACAGCCCCAAAGGCTCCACCTGAATTATTATGCGCTCTTTGCTGAATGAAATCCTAAGCAACAGTTTGCCCATTAAACTTGCCCAGTTTTGAAATGTTAGGCACCTTCTCTACTGATGCCAATTACCTGGCGAAGTAATGTCAGTTTCACGTGAATGTTCCTTGCTAATCTATGCCTAGTGTTACTCCATGTGAACCGACCTTGGAAGAACATAGCACCCAGTGTCCCGCACAACCTCAGCATAATGTCCCAACTCCAATACTCAAAGGACTGAGCAATGAAGGCAAATGCCTTTTTAACCACCCTGTCTATATGTGATGTAAAATTGAAGGAATTATGTACCTGCACCTCTAGTCTACTCTGTTCTACAACACTACCATTAATTGTATAAGCTTTACCCTCGTTTGTTGTATCTAAACACAGTATCTCACATTTATCCAGACTGAATTCCATTTTTCAGCCCATTAACCCATTCGATCAAGATCCCTTTGTAATCGTGTTGGGCTGATGCATCATCCTTTAGGCTACTTTTGTATTAAAGCTATAACCAACAGAAATAAGACATAAATAGCATCACCAAGATGTTTTGCAAGGGGAACAGAGTGAAATTGGGCTACAGAGCAAAGACTGAGAGAGGCGTGTGGGGAATTGTCCAAAGGATTGCTTTCGGAGGTGAAGTGAAGAGGGGCTGAATGGGAGAATGTGAGAGAGTGAGGACAGAAGATTTTATTGAAGGGTCGGTACTTGTGCTAACCTCTGTATGTTGTACTTCCACAAGGGGGATATGAACAAAGCTCGTATTGATGAAGCCAACAAACATGCCAACAAGATGCTGGAGAGTGGCTGAAGGAAAGGAGTCCATTCAGCCAGCCCACTCTCACTGCCAGATTCCCCATCCCATTCTCCACTTGCAGCATCTGAAAGGTCCTGGAAGGGCAACTCCCCCTGTGCTGTGATAGGAAACCACAAGGTTCAATATCTTTGTGTACATTTTAATTTATTTTGTAATTTTTTCAGTGTAACAAATTGTTCCATTTGTGGAAAGTGTATCTTTTTAAATGTGAGTTTGTATTAATGCCTGTCCGAAGAGTAAATGGAGTGTATTCAGTTTTTAATCTTGTACTCGTCAGTGGTATTTTTTATGTTCCAGTCGTTCTCTGTAATTGTAATAAACATGAGCACAAAGAACGAGCTTGATTCATAGTTGAATCCTGATAAAGCCACAACCGACTCCAAAAACCACTTCCAACCAGAGAGCTTTAACTTGTAATTTACTTGTAAACTATTATGGATGGGAATCAAATGACAATTGGATGGTTCCTAGTCTAAGGTCGTGCCTCTGCGCTCTGCCTGTGAACAGGGATCTCCAGGGAGAAAGTGAGGACTGCAGATGCTGGAGACCTCTGTTGAAGAATGTGGTGCTGGAAAAGCGCAGCAGGTCAGGCAGCGTCCGAGGAGCAGGAGAATCGACATTTCGGGCATACACCCTTCATCAGGATTGAGGCTGATTCCCGATGAAGGTTTTATGCCCGAAACATCGACTCTCCTGCTCCTCGGATGCTGCCTGACCTGCTGCGCTTTTTCCAGCACCACACTCACAACAGAGGTCTCCAGCACATTTCAGATGGGATTTACTGGAATTGTCAGGTGGAGTTTCTCAGGTGCCAGAGGTTTCCCTGCCCCTGCTGTTTTTTCGAGGCTACACCCCTTGTTAAAACACGCCTTCGTTTCTGGTAGGATGCGTTGTGCATAAATCAGGATTTAGTATTTACCTCAAGGGGTTGGAATTGAGGTAATACATTCGGCTTTCGAGGTTTGGCCCCAGGTGAGCGTTTATCAGGAGATGACTGTAGTTGTTTATAATAAAGAGACAGCCTCTTTCCCAGTAATCTGCCCGTTCTCAGATTTGGGATTTTTTTATCTGTGTCCTCCGAACTATCCTTGAGGAGAAAGTGAGGTCTGGAGATCAGAGCTGAAAATGTGTTGCTGGAAAAGCGCAGCAGGTCAGGCAGCATCCAAGGAGCAGGAGATCAGGCAGCATCCTGTTCCCTGGATGCTGCCTGACCTGCTGCGCTTTTCCAGCAACACATTTTCAGCTCCGAACTATCCTGTTTATTGGGAATGTGGGATGAATTTCAAGGCCTTTTTTTTTCTGGTAGCTTTGCAATCACCGAAAGCCAATAAAACACAGTAGGGAAGACTTGAGACATTCCAGTCAATATTTAGGCAAAGTAGAGGCGGGAGGGGTGAGGGAAGAATCTGAAGGATGCACCTTGCACCCACCTCCCCCAACCCTCCCTGCTCAATCTCCCGGCCCCCAGACTCAGTTGCGTCCACAATAAACACATTAAGGAAATAAACGTGTTTCCTGCTACCTCCAACCTTCGATATTTTCTAACCAACCTGTTCAGAGATGTGATTGCCCATCCACTGGAGCAAGTGGGACTCGAAGCCGGGTCTCCTGATTCAGAGACAGGGGCATTACCACTGCACCACAATCATTGGATACGGTTGCCGTCTCCCTTGAACACACCAATTTGATGTTCTGCACCCAAAAATGTGAAAATTCTTGAAGGAAGCCTTGGAGGTCGGGAAATGGCTTCCCTCACCCTTAGCAATTCCAGTGGGGCCCATATTCCCGCTATCCACATTACCCCTTTAGGAACTGCACTCAGTCCTCATGGTTGTCCACTTTAATCTCGAACAGTTCACCTTTGATGTTTCAAAACGTTGAAATAAATAAAACAGGAGACATGAGGCCTAAGACCCTGCTATTCCATACCACGACAGTGAGACCTTGCCAAATGAAAGTCTGGCTCTTAATTAATTATTTTTCTAATCCTACTGTTTTAAACGGGGTGGGGGGGGGGGGATGCTGTCTGTTTAAATGCTCGTTAACTTGTCGGCTCACTGTTCCTGTGGTTCCCTGATGGTTTTCTGCACCAATGAAAGTAGCACAAATGTCTCTCTGCAAATGTCATCACGGCCTGACCCAACCCCAACCCCAACCGGCCTTGCAAGAGATCTGCATGCGGCCC
This sequence comes from Chiloscyllium plagiosum, assembly GCF_004010195.1. Lineage (NCBI taxonomy): Eukaryota > Metazoa > Chordata > Chondrichthyes > Orectolobiformes > Hemiscylliidae > Chiloscyllium > Chiloscyllium plagiosum. Next base: position 168 of record NW_025205265.1, on the reverse strand, counting down.
GTGTGGAAATACAAACCGCCCCCTTTTTCCCTGCTCCGCCAGCCGGGGGTGGGGGTGGGTGGGGGAGCTTGTGGTGCCGATGGTTTGTTACCACTCGCCCAGCTCCGAGATCTGTTCTTCCTTCGCCAGTTTAAACGATGCATCTGCTAACAGTGCATGGCAGTGTTT
>NW_025205264.1:7936-10267 GCF_004010195.1 Chiloscyllium plagiosum | reverse complement strand
GGAGATGTGTACTCCCTGCCATGGGGAGGTGTGCACTCAGCTGCCTGGACCCCGAGTTCTGGAATTCCTTCTTGAAACCTCCCGGCCTCTCTGACCTCCCTCACAACGCCCCTCACGTTGGGCTTTTGGACATCTGTCTGATGATATTCCATAGACCCTGATGTCCGATTCTGTTTGATAAGGTTTCTGAAAACCACTTGGGATATTTTATTTTCTCTGAGAAGGGACGATGGAATTTAGATGCTAGGTGCCTGTGAAAGTCTCAGGAACTAATCTACAAAGGCAATGGGCCCTGACAACATTCCAGCAATAGTTCTGAAGGCGTGTGCTCCAGATCGTGCCGCTCCCCTAGTCAAGCTCGTCCAGCCCAGTTACAACACTGGCATCTACCTGACAATGTGGAAAATTGCCCAGGTATGTCCTGTCCACAAAAAGCAGGACATATCCAACCCGGCCAATTCCCACCCCATCAGCCTATTCTGCATCATCAGTAAAGTGACTGAAGGGGTCAAGCAGCACCTGCTCAGCAATAACCTGCTCAGTGACACCCAGTTTGGGTCCACCAGAGCCACTCAGCTCCTGACCTCATTACAGCCTTGGGTCAAACATGGATAAAAGAGCTGGATTCCAGAGGGGAGGGGAGAGGGACAGCGCTGACATCAAGGCTGCATTCGGCCGAGTGTGGCATCAAGGAGCCCGGGCAAAACTGGTATCAATGGGTATCAGGGGGCAAACACTCCAGTGGTTGGAGTCATACCTGACACACAGGAAGATGTTGTGGTTGTTGGAGGGTCAGTCATCTCAGCTCCAGGACATCTCTGCAGGAGTCCCTCAGGGTAGTGTCCTAGGCCCAACCATCTTCAGCTGCTTCATCAATGACCTTCCCTCCATCATAAGGTCAGAAGTGTGGATGTTCAATGATGATTACACAATGTTCAGCACCATTCGTAACTCCTCAGGTACTGAAGGACTCCATGTTCAAATGCAACAAGGTTTGGACAATACCCAGGCTTGGACTCACAAGTGGCAAGTAACACTCGTGTCACACAAATACCAGGTAATGACCATCTTCAATAAGGGATAAACTAGCCACTGGTCCTTGACGTTCAGCAATGAGACCATCAATGAATCCCCCACTATCAACATCAATATAGGGTTACCATAGACCACAACTCAACTGAAGTCACCACATAAACACAACAGTTACAACAGCAGGTCAGAGGCTGGGAATACCCCGGGGAGTAACTCATCTCCTGACTCTCCAAAGCCTGTCCACCATCTACAAGGCACAAGTCAGGAGTGTGATAGAATACTCCCCACTTGCCCTGGATGGAGGCAGCTCCAACAACACTCAAGAAGCTCAACAACATCCAGGCCAAAGCAGCCACTGGTTTGGCACCACATCCACAAACACCCACTTGCTCCCTCCCCCACCGACGCTCAGTAGCAGCAGTGTGTACTATCTACAAGATGCGCTGTCGAAATTCACCAAAGATCCTCAGGCAGCACCTTCCAAACCTACGACCACTTCCATCTAGAAGGACAAGGGGCAGCAGGTAGATGGGAACACCAGCCCCTGCAAGCTCTCCTCTCAGCCTGTCACCATCCTGATTTTAAAATATATCACCGTTCCTTCACTGTCACTGGGTCAGAATCCTGGGATTCCCTCCCTCAGGGCATTGTGGGTCAACCCCAGCACATGGACTGCAGCGGGTCAAGAAGGCAGTTCACTCCCACCTTCTCAAGGGGCAACTAGGGATAGGCAGGAAATGCTGGGCCCAGCCAGAGACACCCATGTCCCCCGTAATGAATGCAGTGAACACACACCTGGTGCTGAAATCCCTTGGCCAAGCATGCAGCCGATAAGGAGTGTTCATTAATAATGTTCCTGGCACCTAATGGTGTCAGGGAGACTATGTGCTGAACTTGTTGTCTATCCTCCAATGAGGACTGCAGATGCTGGAGACAAGAGTTGAAAAATGTGTTGCTGGAAAAACACAGCAGGCCAGGCAGCATCCGAGGAGCAGGAGAATCAACGTTTCAGGCATAAGCCCTTCTTCAGGAATGATGCTGGTGTGCCAAGCGGGCTGAGATAAAAGGTAGGTGGAGGGGAATTTGGGGGAGGGGTGCTGGAATACAATAGGTGGAAGGTGGTGAGGGTGAGGGTGATAGGCCAGAGAGGGAGTGGGGGCAGAGAGGTCGGGAAGAAGATTGCAGGTCAAGAGGGCGGTGCTGTATCCAGGGGTTGGGACTGAGATAAGGTGGGGGAGAGGGGAAATGAGGAAGTTGCAGAAATCTACATTCATCCCGTGTGGTTGGAGGGTTCCTAGG
>NW_025205264.1:0-4453 GCF_004010195.1 Chiloscyllium plagiosum | reverse complement strand
TCTCTGTGTCTGTGTCTGGGTGTGTACGTGTGTCTGTGTCTGGGTGTATGTGTGTCTGTCTATCTGTGTCTGTGTCTGGGTGGGTGTGTGTCTGTCTGTGTCTGTGTCTGGGTGTATGTGTGTCTGTCTATCTGTGTCTGTGTCTGGGTGGGTGTGTGTCTGTCTGTGTCTGTGTCTGGGTGTATGTGTGTCTGTCTATCTGTGTCTGTGTCTGGGTGGGTGTGTGTCTGTCTGTGTCTGTGTCTGGGTGTATGTGTGTCTGTCTATCTGTGTCTGTGTCTGGGTGGGTGTGTGTCTGTCTGTGTCTGTGTCTGGGTGTATGTGTGTCTGTCTATCTGTGTCTGTGTCTGGGTGGGTGTGTGTCTGTCTGTGTCTGTGTCTGGGTGTATGTGTGTCTGTCTATCTGTGTCTGTGTCTGGGTGGGTGTGTGTCTGTCTGTGTCTGTGTCTGGGTGTATGTGTGTCTGTCTATCTGTGTCTGTGTCTGGGTGGGTGTGTGTCTGTCTGTGTCTGTGTCTGGGTGTATGTGTGTCTCTCTGTGTCTGTGTGTGGGTGTGTACATGTGTCTGTGCCTGGGTGTGTACATGTGTCTGTGTCTGGGTGTGTATGTGTATCTGTCTGTCTGGGTCTGTGTGTGAGACAGAGACTGTGCAGATGACGTGCTGCACCTGTGCGAAGACAGCCCCCTCAGCAGAACATGTTTGATGAGTTTTCCAGAGAAAACTCCCACTGGTCACTATATAAAGCCAGCCCAGCGTAGGATGTGACAGAAACTTTTCTATTTGTGGGAAATCTGGGCCGCACAGGGTTTTCCTGGGGTCTCTCAAGTCTCTGTATAACCTGAATTTAGAGTCCCCTGCGATTTGATTTATCATAATTTTACTGCTTTTACTAACTCTTCCCTCTCAGAGCCTCACATGGTCACAGAGATGGTCTCATACAGATTGGAAGATAATGTGGAGTCAGTTTTCTGACTGGAGAGATTCAGTACCTGCTCCCCAGGTATTGTGTGGGGTTATGTAAGAATATTCACCAAGTACAAAGCCACAAGCAAAGACTCTGTCTCCCTAAGGCAGGTTGGGAATCTGTTCCCATTCCCAGATGAAAACACTTCCATTCAGGAGACTGAGCTGGAATCGCATCAAGTATGAGTGACTCCCACTCCCCACTGATGCTGGGCTGACTCTCCTTCGAGCAGACGAGGCCAAGGGCAGGATTTGTCGAAGTCATTCCGAAAGGTTTCGATGGAGTCAAGACTGAGAGATTGTTCCCAGTTGTGGTGAGGGTCAGTCACCAGATGGACACAGACTGTCACTGTCAGGGATGCTGGAGGGAATGATGGCAGAATCAATTACAATGCAGTGATTTCTTGGGTCATGGGACATGGAAACGGCACATTCTACAGGCACTTTCCACAGGGGGGGGGTTGTCAAAATACTTAAACGGAAAAATTATGGGAAAATGCAGAGGGGGGGATTAGTTAGAAAACACCTCTGACACACCAGAAACTCACATGTACTCACCACATAAACAGTGCGGCTACAAGAGCAGGTCAGAGGTTGTGAATAATGCGGTGAGTAACTCACCCCCTGAATCCTCAAAGTCTGTCCATCATCTCCAAGGCACAAGTCAGGAGTGTGATGGAATACTCCCCACTTGCCCTGGATGGGGGCAGCACCAACAACACTCAAGAAGCTCAACACCGTCCAGGACAAAGCAGCCGCTTGATTGGCACCACATCCACAAACATGCCCTCCCTCCACCACCGACGCTCAGTAGCAGCAGTGTGTACCATCTACAAGATGCACTGCAGAAATTCACCAAAGATCCTCAGACAGCACCTTCCAAACCATGATCACTTCCATCTAGAAGGACAAGGGCAGCAGGTACATGAGAACACCACCCTCTGCAAGTTCCCCTCCGAGACACTCCGCATCCTGACTTGGAAATACATCGCCGTTCCTTCAGTGTCACTGGGTCAGAATCCTGGAATTCCCTCCCCAAAGGCATTGAGGGCCAACCCACAGCATATGGACTGCAGTGATTCAAGAGGCAGCTCACCCCCACCCTCTCAAGGACCAACTAGGGACGGGCAGGAAATGCTGGGCCCAGCCAGCAACACCTGACAAACAAACAAACCAATAATTTAAAGGTTTCTCCATGCCAATCCGAGGATTCTGAGTTGCTCTAATCCTGGCTCTGCGTCCGACCCTGATTTTCCTCACTGTCGCTTTGGTAGCTACACAGGGGCTGGATTCCTCTCCCAAACCTCTCCACCCCTCACTGCAACTTTTCTTGTTCAACAACGTCCTGGTGATGCACCTTGGCTTGTTACGGATGCTGTATGAATGCATCTTGTTGTTGTCCCCTGTGCTGAATGAAACAATAATGCTATCAGGTTGTGTAACGTTTTGTAATCTATCTCTGGCTGTCACAGTCTCTCAGACATTGCCTGAGTCTGACCTCTCCGAAAATGGATTGAACCGTGCTAGGGACCTGGGAGTGAAGGTGAATTGAGCTGTTTTTATTTTACAGGCAATGAGTGAGTGAGGAGAGAGACAGATGCAGTCCAATCTCATACAACCCGCAACAGAATGTTCCTCAAGGTCAGGCAGATGAATGAAAGGACTTCCCTGTTCCTCTGAGCTGAGACTTATTGGAAGTTCCTCAGACAGCTTTGCTCAAGATTAGAAGGTTAGTTCGATTCCACCCTCACCCCCACTGAGCAGCCTGACTCACTCCCCATGTACCCATTTATCCCATCACCCTCCCCGATCAGAGCCAGGTACATTGCGATCCCTTAGACCCCACTCAGTCGAGCTGCCAATGTAATACCCCCGAACCCCCGACCCCAGGGAGAGACTGGAGATGCTCACTTTGCCCTTCCACTTGGAAATGGATCCCAATTTCACTGGCCAATCACTTACAACTTCAGACCAGTCCCACCCACCTTCCTGGAGATAGGATTCCATCAAAGGGGCGGGGGGGGGGGGGGGGGGGGGGGGGGGGGCATCCCCCTGGGAATACCCCGCTGACAGAGATCCTGGGAAAGTTTATGGATGTGATAAATCTTTCTGTCCCTCCACCTTGGGAGGGAGTACCTTTCTGATCGGTGTCACGGGATGCCGAGCACTTTGGGACGTTTCGAGGTTGTGAAAGGTGATATACAAATGCACCCTTATTCTGTCTGAGAGGAAATTGCAATGTTTAAACTTCACTTTGGGATGGCCACTCAGCCCCTTGTTTGCTGCCTATTCACCACCTTCAACAACAGGCAGTAAAATTGGGCAAGGTGTAGGATTTGTCAAATCCTGTTGGATCGGGTGGTGGGGCGGAGCGATTTAAATTAAACTCCTTCAATTGAAAGTCTGTGATGCTCAGCACTTTCAGGTTCAGAATCGATCCTGCACAACACAAGGGACCATACAGCACTGAGTAACCAGCGTCCAGCAACACTGGGGAACCACACCGGATGTGAAAGGAAGGCCAATATTTCAATATCTGTCCATGAAAATAATCACTCTGATCTCATCTATTTGATTATTGACAATGTTTTGTAAAATCGAATTAATGATGAAGAAGCTGGGCAAATTAGGTTCAATTGATCCTGCTGTTGGTACATACACACAATTTTCATCTAATCGCAAAATTGATGAGGAATGATGGTAATGTGTCACGACTGGGGACAACAGGATCCATGAATCTAGTCAACGGAGACAGGGCACTGACTGGGATCGGAGCACCAATAATGCAGTGCAAGGCTGGGCCAGGCAGGTCCACAAATGCTGGCAATCCGTCACAGAGAAGGTCACCAGCTCCTCACACTCTCGTCAGGGCCTGGGATTTAAACTGGCTTTTATCCCCCAGGCTGTTAGAGTCACACACTACCACAGAGATGTACAGCATGGAAACAGACCCTTCGGTCCAACCCGTCCATGTAGGTCTCTTTTATATCTTCCCCCTCTCACCCTAAACCTCTGCCCTCTAGTTCTGGACTCCCCAACCCCAGGGAAAAGACTTTGTCTATTTATCCACTCCATGCCCCTCATAATTTTGTAAACCTCTATAAGGTCACCCCTCAGCCTCCAATGCTCCAGGGAAAACAGCCCCAGGAAACTATATACCAGTGAGTATCACATCGGTGATTGGGAAGCTTTGGAGAGAATTCTTCAGGATAGGCTTTACGTGCATTTAGAAAAGCATGGTCTCATTAGGAACAGTAGTCATGGCTTTGTGCAGGGCAGCTCATGTCTTACTGACACGAATGAACTTTTCGAGGAGGTGATGAAGGTGATCGATGAGGGTAGAGCAGTGGATGCTGTCTACATGGATTTTACTAAGGCTTTTGGCCAGGTCCCTCATGGTAGGCTCATCCTGAAGCTTAAGATGCATGGGATCCACAGTGACTTGGCCACGTGGAATCAGAATTGGCTTGTCCATTGAAGGCAGAGGGT
>NW_025205263.1:9102-10266 GCF_004010195.1 Chiloscyllium plagiosum | reverse complement strand
AGACCTTTTTAAATTTGTAAACGTGACGGCTGTAATCTAATGAGAAGTTTTAATAAATATGCTGATTGCACACATGATACTGACAATTTCCTGGCATGAGAGTAACTAACTCTGTTTTCCTCCGCAGATGCTGCCAGGCCTGCTGAGTTTCTTTGCGATTCCCTGTTTTTGTACCAGATTTCTATGATCCATAGCTCGTTGTCTTATGTTGACCTGAATTATATTTGGCACCAAAAAGTAAGCACTTCCGAGTGCCAAGCATTACTTCCTGATTTAGGAATCTTGTCAGCACCACAAGCGAGTACAGGAACACTCCCAATCAATGACTGGGAATCAAATCGGAGATGATGCAGCGAGAGCACTGAACATGAACGACTGGAAATTCCAGAAAAAAAACAATAAACGCTGTCGTCCCTTTCCTAAAAGTCACTGCTTTTGCCTTTTCATTTCAGATAATTTTCGCTGCAGATCAGTTTCTCCCTGTCCTTCAGTTTTCACAACATGGAAAAAGTACATTCAGCCCTTGTGTTGTGTGGCTCATAGACATCCGTCTATTCTCGTCCCAGTTTGCATTCGGCCCATAATCCTGCGTGCTCCGTTGTCTCCAGGGCAAATGTCAAAGAGATTATCCCTTTGATCTTATATGACACAGCAATGGAACGAAATTTGACATGGTATCACTGTTTCGAAACACTGCTGAGGATTCCAGCCTCATTTTTACTCACAAAGGAAGACACACAAACACATCCTCGGCAGGGGCAGAGGTCTCAAGTTTCTCCCCGTTCCATTTGCTTCAGTTTCGCAAGTTTCTCCGACAAAAAGGTAGCTTTAGGTGGAACTCCAGCCACTTCTCCAAACAATATGAAACGTTTCAATGGACCGTGAGAAAATACTCCACACGCTGCGCGTGTGTAACTTCCAATTTCCCAAAACCCACCGCCCCAATCCCTGCTGTTCCGGAAAATCTGACAGGACAGCGGCCAGCAAACATTCCTCACTAAAACCAGCTTGTACATGACAAACTTTGAAAACTTTCAGGTCGCATCTCTTTCTGGTTCTGTCTCCATCTCACCTTCAGCTTCCTCTGACTGCCCAGCTCCAAAGGCCATGACCTGTTTGATACAAATTCAGGCTGTATGTGGAAGCTAATCTTTGTCTGGAATG
>NW_025205263.1:0-8643 GCF_004010195.1 Chiloscyllium plagiosum | reverse complement strand
CAGAAATAGCTAACAAGGAGAAAAGAAGACTAAGGAAGATCTGAAGGCAAGAACATCCAACTGCCTTGTTTTGAGATGAGAAGTGTTAGTTTGTAAATCTTAATTGAGAATTTTATCGGACAATTATTATTGAAGGGAAGGTAAAATATAGGTTAGAGAAAGAAGTTGTAAATATATTTTTGTTTACCAGTCTCTGTTATACTTTAAGAAATAATGTTGTTAATCTTAAATAGTCATTGGCCACTCGAAATTTTACAAATTAGTGCACAGGATAAATATTTTCTATGTTCCTGGGTTTAAATTGAGCAGCAGTTTTATCCTGAATCGTAACAATTTGGAGGCTTGCCTGTGATTTGAGCTCGTTTCAACAGATTAGACTAGAGTTTAGTGTATGATACATCCCAGCAGGTTAAAACTTTTGCAGGTTAGTGTCCTCGATCTTCAAATACAACACAGGTGAGACAATTTGATTAATTTTGGTGACTTGTCGTTGATTAAATTAAAAGTCATAGAAATAGCTCAAAATTGCTAAAGAGATTCTGGGATTGAAGAAGACTTTCAAATTTGCCAAGAATGCTTAGAAGAAACGAAAAAGGCCATACTTTCAGTGTTAGCACCTAATTTATATTAGGGTTTATCGAAGGAGAAAAGTCAAGTTGAAATTGTAAAGGGGGTTATTCAAACACTTCGCTGTGTCTGAGAAACAGACAAAGTGCTGTCGGGGTAGAAAAACATAAATTAATACTGAGGAAAATGGAGTGCGTTGATAAACAAAGAGATAGAGAGAGAAAAGAGAGGGAGAGATAAGGAGAAAGAGAGCGCAGAGAGAAATAGGGAGTAAAAGAGAGAGAATGTTCCACTTCCAGAGATGTTAAGAATTAATGTGGAAGAACACCAATTTCAGAAACTGCGAAGGGTAACAGACTTAGCACATGAGCATATGCAAGTGCACAAAGTAAGTTTTTGGCCAGAATTCAGTCCTGTGAGGGATAGAAATTGGGAGAAGCCGAGATCCTACACTAATACACCAAAAGGCAAGCGCACTGGTAAGATTTTAGAACAGTATTAAAAATAAGCTCAAAAGGTGGAATGAAAATGAAAGGCCTCAGTTGTTTCTACAGTGATAAAGTGGGAGGCGGAAAGACACAGTGCTGGTCGTTAAAGAAAGGCACTGATGGAAAAGATGTGGCAAAAGAAGCTAAACCAGGTGCATTAATGAAGGTATTAAATGAGACCCCAAGAAGAGCTGAGGAGGTGCAGCAGACTGCAAAGTGACAGGGGCGGGGTATGGAGTTAGCATCTGACCTCTTTAAAAAGTCTGCCTCTGTGGGTAACCATTACTCAGAAAGAACGGGGGAGGAAACAACAGGTCATAATTTTGTAAGAGACAGTATCTAACCAGTCGCTGATAGTAAGAGATGAGAGAATAGGTACACTTTCTGATCTATTACCCATAACTGTGGTAATTTGTTGAATAGATGGACAGAAGATGGAAATGGAGAGCACGGCAGTTGAGTGCAGATGAGAAATAGGCCCAAGGACACCATATGGTGTTGCAGGTACTATACAGAGAAGAAGTATTATTGGTAGCACATGAAGACTCTGGCTACTGTTCAAAACAATTTTTATTATCCTGGAATGCACAAGGATGAGGTTAACTTAAACAGCACGTGTCATACGTGCGAAATGGAAGGTAAGCTACAGGCGGAAATAAAACCCGCACCTTTGTTACCAAATCCCGCATTTGGAGAACCTTTCCCACGTGTTATGATTGATGGTGCTAGTCCGCACACGGCAACTAAAAGTGGGGATCTTTACTTGTCAACCATAATGCATGTTACTACTAGATGTCTGGAGGCAATTCCATCACAGTGAGTCAAGGCAAAAGTGGTAGTAGATGAATTAATAACTTTCTTCACACAGTATGGGCTATCCAGACAGATTCAATTTTACTGCTACCCTTTTTAAGGTGGTTATGGCTAGCTTAGGTATACAGCACATTAAATCTAGTGCGTATCATCCCGAATCTCAGAGACCTTTAGAAAGGTGGCATTCGCCCTTGTAGACCAGTTTAAGAGCATACTGTCAGGATGACCTGAATGATTGGGAAAAAAAAATCCCATTCTTATTTTTTGCCATTAGCAATGCCACAAACGACTCTACTGAGTCCATCCCCTTTGAGTTAACATTCGGTCATGAAGTAAGAGACGTATTAAAATAATTGAAGAAAATTGACAGAACCAGCGTCAGAGACCTGACAATTCGATTATGTATCAGAGGTAAGGGACAGATTAAATCGATTAGGTGAGCAAACTAAACAACACCTCAAGAGGGTACAGTGTAGAATGAAGCAGGTGGCAGATAAAAGTGCGAGATCCACATGTTTACACAAGGGGATATCGTGTTAGTACTGGTACTAATCGTATGAGATCTGGCAAAAGTCAGATTTAGTGGTCCCTATCAAATTGAGAAAAAAAGTTGAGTCAGATGAAGTGTTTCGTAAGTATGCCAGATAGAAAATAAAAATATATCAGGTATATCATGTAAACATGTTGAAACCGTATTACATACAAAGAAAGAAATGGAGACAGAGATGATCGTTCATGCCCCACATTGTGAGAAATCAAGTCGACATGACGTGGATTTTGAGTTCCTCAAAACATGTTTAAAGACATGTTTAAAAAGTCTTTGAGAAGTGGGATAGATTCGTAAGCTAACTGTCTCTAGAGCACAGAACGGAGTTGAAAGGTTTGTTAGTACAGTGTCAGGGCATATATAAGAATATAATGGGGAGAACTAATGCTGTTGGACATGAAGTAGACGTCGGGAAAGCTGCTCCAAAAAAAAACAACGCCCCCATCGACTTAACGCTCTCAAATCCAGACAGGTCCAGACGGAAGTTGACGCCATGCTCGGCAAGAGCCTTATCGACCCAAGCCAGCGAGAGTGTGGAGTTCGCCGATTGTCTTAGTTCCTAAACCAGATGTGACTTAACGATTCTTTGTGGATTATCAGAAGTTCGACGCCATTAAAAAATTGGACTCATTCCAATTCCTAGATTGGAGGACTGCATCAAGAAAGTCGGCAATCCATTTACTCACGATGTTGGACATTTTGCGTGGTTACTGGCAGGCATCTTTATCATATTTGGCATCAATTTAAAGTGGTGCCCTTTAGAATGGAGAACGCTCCCACCTCATTCCAAAGACTCATGAACAGAGTTGCGGCTGGGTTAGCAAATTGTGCAGTCTATTTGGAAGATGTAACAATCTTTAGCAAGTAAAAGAACAAAGAACAAAGAAAATTTACCGCTCAGGAACAGACCCTTCGGCCCTCCAAACCTGAGCCGATTAAAATGAACTGTCTAAACCTGTTGGTCAATTCCTGAGCATCTGTATCCCTCTGCTCCTCACCTACTCATGCATCCGTCCAGACGCACGTTAAATGAATCTACCGTGCCTGCCTCTACCACCTCTGCCGACAACGTGTTCCAAACGCCCACCACTCCCAAGTCAAGGGGAAAGATCACATGTTACATGCTCGTTGAACGACTTCGAAAAGCAAAATTGGTGATAAACATATTTGAAACAGTATTCGTGAAAGCAGGGTGGCGTTCTTGGGACATGAGTATTGAAAGGTTGATGCTACAGAACACAAAGACAAAGGCTTTCGAGGAATTTCCATGACCAAACTTGAAGAAAGAGGTTCTTCATATCTTTGGACTCATCAGATTCTACCGGAGGTATGTTCCAAACTTCAACAGCATTGTAATATCGTTACCCGACTTGCTGATGAAGAACACAGAGTTTCGCTGGTCAGTACCATGCCAAGCAGCATTCGAAAATATGAAAGAGAAATTAAACACCAAAGAGTTTTAGCGACACCAAAATTCTCAAAAAAAATTCAAAATCGATTTGGAGCTGTACTCTTCCAGGAAAATGAGGATGGGATTGAACTGCCAGTTGGTTACTTTCGAAAAAGATCAATATTCACGAGAGGAAATATTCCACAATCGAAAAGGAACTTATTGAGTTTGGTATGGCCTTAAAACTTTTTAGTATGTATGTTAAGAACAATGTGTCGGAGACGGATGTGTACACTGACCACTACCTGCGTACATTATTAGAAGATCTTAATAATAAAGAATATGGGACTATTTCATTGACGTCTTATGTTACAGACTTTTATTTTAAAAATCATACATATTGTGGGTTGGAATGTAACTGCAGACGTGTTAGCACAGATTTAACTGATGGAGTTGAGATTAGATTTGTCTTTATTTAATATTTAATGCGTCTGTGTATGTGTATGTATGTATAGATGGAGTAAATAAAGACTAGAGATGCTGGAGATCAGAGCTGAAAATCTGTTGATGGAAAAGCGCAGCAGGTCAGACAGCATCCAAGGAGCAGGAGAATCGACGTTTCGGGCATGAGCCCTTCTCCAGAATTCCTGAAGAAGGCCTCATGCCCGAATCATTGATTCTCCTGCTCGTTGGATGCTGCCTGACCTGCTGCGCTTTTCCAGCAATACATTTTCAGCTCGTGTATGTATACATGAACAAGTTAATGTGAACCTCTATGAATGTTATCAATATGTTAGGGCAATGTGTTTAAAAGATGGAAAACTGAAAATGAATCCTTATTTTCATTATGAACATTCATTTTTCTCTTTGAAGGGAAGGTGTTATGAAGGTGTGGGTGTACGTTTAAGAGAGTTAAAAGCAGCAGCAAAATTGGACACAGTACCAAGTGCTCTCAAAAAGGCAACAACGTAACACTGGTTCAAACAACTCGATTAAATCATTGCCTGGAGACCAAACACAATTTCGAATTCAACCAAACAGTTTAAATTATACCCTGAAAAAATATCAATTTCCAATCAAGTTTGACTTGAGCATATTGACAATCTTAAAAACCAATGACACATTCGGATGCTCTGGGGTGTATGACTGGCAGGAAATTGAACAGTCGAGAGGAGACCTGCCAAGTGCTCGCACGAAGCAGAGTTGTGTAAAAATGCCTCTCTACATGTATATTTTCGATCAGTAATCTGTGACGCAGAAATTCCTAACAAGGTAAAAGCAGACATGAACCTACAGCTTACTGGTTTTGAGAAATGAAGTATTGTTTTGTATGATGTAATTGGGAGGTTTTGTCGGACTATTATTGTATAAGCGAACTTAAAAGATAGGTTAGAGAAACAAAAGTCAATAGTGGTTTGTTAATTATTTTCTGGTATACTTTCCGAAAAAAAAATGTCAATTGTAGTTTAAGCAAGTCTTGGCCACTCATTTATTTTGCAGATCACTGCTCGGGATAAATCTGTGTTCCTAGTTTTAAATTAAGCAAGAAGGTATCGCTAATGTCGTAACAGGTCCAAATAAATTTAGCCATACAAGTGTGCATGTAAGCTGTTCGGTGATTACACTGAAGATTTGGTCTATTCATGATCTGGATGAAGTGATTCCTCTCACAGTGATCTGGTAACAGGTCCAAATAAATTTGGCCATACAAGTGTGCATGTAAGCTGTTCGGTGATTACACTGAAGATTTGGTCTATTCATGATCCGGATGAAGTGATTCCTCTCACAGTGATCTGGATCCCAAAAAGCAAAGACACAAACAAACGCAGACTCAGCCATAGCTGGCAGGATGCGAACCCATGTGGGGAGACCCCAATGGGCTTGAATTCCATCGCCTTAACCACTGAGCAACAACTACAGAACCAGGCACCTTAACTGTCTTTTCAGGCCTTTGTATCCGTGGAGCTTAGCGGCAGTGAATCATTGCTGGGTTTCTTTGAATTCAATCAACACAGCTTTCGAATTGACGAAATGTCAGCACATGGTGGGCCTGGGTATTCCACCCCGATAGATGCCAAGCACATTCAGCGAAAAACATAAGTGGAAATTGAGGAAAATACTCCGCAGATCTCGCAGGATCTGTGGAGAGGAAAACAGTGACAAAGTTTCAGAAATTCTTCAGAACTTTATCAGAACTCTGTTTTCTCACAATCGTCCTGCCAAATCTGCTGATGTTACCAGAATTTTCTGGTATTCTTATAGATTTCCAACACGCACAGTTCTTTACGTTAGCCATTAAAACAATACAGAATCTCCTTTGTAGTTCCAGATAAAATTTCTGTTTGGGGAACATTTTCCTGACCACGTTAAAAGCCCGTAGCTGTGCAGGAAAGGAAAGCAATGAAGTATGAGCAGTGAGAGATCCGTTCCTGGCTGGACCTAATCAATGAACCATTTGGTAAACAGGCAAACACGTTGACCAATGGCACAACATAAACCGACGTGCCGACTCGTTGCACGATCCGGAACCATGCTGTGAGCCAAATCAAACTACAGCCTGCCCTTTCCAAAGTGACTGTTTTCTTCTATCAGATTTTTTTTTAAATAAAACCTGGAACATAGACTGTTGTGACATGGCAATAGTCCTCCACTCTCGGCAAACTCATTCATGCCATCGGAAACCAGCTGTCCTATAATAGGGGTCTGTCTCCGTCGAGCCCTTCAGTGACTTGTCTGTTACCGACTTTTCTCGTGTCCCAGAGCCGAGATGAGGTTTTAATTCCTGACGTGCAGGAACGAATCTCTGTTCAATGTCCAAGATCAGCTCATTTCCCGCGAACGCCAGAGTCAACGTTCCAGGTTTTTAAAGAAGGGGTAAGTGTCCAGACTGTCTCTGCTACGTGGGACAGTTTGCCCTTCATTCTCCTCTGATTCCACTTCCCAAAGCAATTCTAAACATTCCAAAAGCTGGAGCCATGCGTTTTCTGTTTTGTTTCAGTAATATTTTTCTAACTGGCAACTGACATTTTCCCAAAACGTGTCCACAATCCTCTCCCTTGCATTATGCCCAGAAATAACTTGCATTATGCCCAGAAATAACTTGCATTATGCCCAGAAATAACTTGCATTATGCCCAGAAATAACTTGCATTATGCCCAGAAATAACTTGCATTATGCCCAGAAATAACTTGCATTATGCCCAGAAATAACTTGCATTATGCCCAGAAATAACTTGCATTATGCCCAGAAATAACTTGCATTATGCCCAGAAATAACTTGCATTATGCCCAGAAATAACTTGCATTATGCCCAGAAATAACTTGCATTATGCCCAGAAATAACTTGCATTATGCCCAGAAATAACTTGCATTATGCCCAGAAATAACTTGCATTATGCCCAGAAATAACTTGCATTATGCCCAGAAATAACTTGCATTATGCCCAGAAATAACTTATTTTTTTTCTTTAGAGATTACTGAGACTGGAGTTGTTCTCTTTGCAACAAAGAATGATACCAGAGACTTCCAGCGTCTGTTTATTATCATGGGGGAGGGAACGGTGCGGATGGGATGGGTTGATGTTCAGGAAGAAATGTAGCCACCGATCAGTGTCAGTTTCCAAAGGACTGTGATTGAAGATATTTAATGGAAATTGGCATTTGTTCAGAATATATGAAGCCTATTCTCAGGGGAAAAGTTTACCCATTTAAGCCACAGATGAGGAGGATATTCTGTCTTTTAGAGGGGTACAAATCTGTGGAACTCTACAACAGAGGGGTCTCAAAGCTAGGTATAATCAATGCTGTGCTCGACAAACATTCAGTCATTTTGGGAATCAAGGGGAACCGACAAAAGGCGGAAAATTGGAGTTGAGGATTAACCAAATCAGACATGTTCGCATTAAAAAGTGTACCAGAGCTTATGGGCAGAATGGATTCCACCTGTTCGAATGTCGTATATCATGTGGAAGCTGTGACAGACCATTTTGTAGAAACAAATAGTAGGACGGTGAGAAAAGATGATTGCTGACAATCTGAGGCAACTTCATTTGTTGAAAGGAAAATAAAACTTGACAACTTTGCCAGAGTTAGTTTAGATTAGATTCCCTACAGTGTGGAAAGAGACCCTTCAGCCCAACCAGTCTGCACCGACCCTCCGAAGAATAACCCGCCCAGACGCATTTCCCTCTTACTCATGCACCTAACACTATGGGCAATTTAGCATGGCCAATTCACCTGACCTGCACATTTTTGGACTGTGGGAAGAAACCGGAACACGCCAAGGAAACCCACACAGACACGTGGTGAATATGCAAACGCCAAACAGACAACCACCCGAGGCTCTAATCGAACCTGGTATCCTGGTGCTGTGAGGCAACAGTGGTCATCATTGAAGCAGAGATGATCAAGCAAGCTGGTAGATGAAGTGCATTTGAATTTTTAGTAGGCATTCAATAAGGGACAATCTACAAATGCATTGCAAAAGGTATGAGTTCACGCGGTTGCGTCACAAATGACCAGGATTGTCCGTTGTTTATTTAACAGAAGACGCAGAATCTGGATTATTCGGTGTTTCTCAAGTTGGAAAGATATTATTAGTGAAGGTCTGGAATGGTCAGTTATCTGACTCCAATTAGTTTTCTCTGTTTTTATGACTTGGAGGAAGTGGCAGCGTGAAATGTACCCAATTTTGTTGACGTTACACAGTTATGGGAGAGCATGTTGGAACGAGGACAGGGGAATCTGCAAATAAATAGAGATAAGTTAAGTGAATGGGCCAAATCTTGGCAGATGCAGTTTCATGTCCGGCGTATGAAGTCATGCACTTTGGAAGGAAGAA
>NW_025205262.1:0-10264 GCF_004010195.1 Chiloscyllium plagiosum | reverse complement strand
GATGTTGCGTGTGACGGTGGAGTACTGGGTGTGGAAGTGTATGTGACGTTGGGGGAGTGTGAGGGTGAGTGAGTAAGGCGATAGGGGAGTGTGCAGGGGAGTTAGCGTGAAGTGGCAGAGTTTGAGCGGAAGTGAACCTGATGGTGGAGGAGAATGCAGAGAGTGAGACTTACGGTGCAACAGTGTGTGGGAGAGTTAGCATGACGGTGCGATAATGAGCAAGATTGAGGCAGAGAGTGCTCGGGATGAGACTCACGCTGAGGGCTTGTGCAGAGCACTGAGTGTAATGTGGAGTATTGAGCGAGGAGTGCGTGTAATCGTTGGACAATGTGCGGGGGAGTGAGCATGCTGGTGGGGAATTGAGTGGATACTTCGCATGATAGTGGGGTTCTGAGCTGGGAATAAATGTGACGTGTAGACGTGTGTGCGGGAGTGTGCTGAAGGTGTGTGAGTGTGTAGGGGCGTGAGCAGAAAGACGTGAAAGAGAGTGTTTGTATGCGTTGCTCAAGGGTAGTGAGCGAAGTTGTGATCGTGACGATTTGAGAATGTTCAGAGCAGTGAGTGTGAATGCGGAGCATTGATTGGGGAAGAATGTCTGAATGTGCGGTAGTGAGGAGGGAGTGAGTATGACAGTGGTGGTTGTACAGGGCAGTTCGCAAGATGGTGAGGGTTTGCACACTGGAGTGATGGGATGGAGGATAGCCTGCGGCTGAGTGAGTGTGACGGTAGATTAGCGTGCAGGGAGTGTTGGTGTGAGTATCGGTGAGTGTGCAGGATAATGGGCGGAACAGTGGGAGGCTGTGCAGGCTGGTTAGTGCGACAGAGGTGTTGTGGGATCGTGAAATTGAGCGAGTGTGCATTGGAGAGAGCAAGATTGTGGGTGACTGTGCGGGGAAGTGAGTATGATGGTCTTGGAGGGTACACAGGAGTCGACAAGACAGTACGATGGCAGACGTGTGCGGGTGAGTGAGTGAGAAGGTGGAGGAGTGCTCAGGGCAGTGAGTGCGACGATGAGGGAGTTTGCCAAGATGTGAGCGTGACAGTGGAGGAGCGTGTGTGCAAGTGAGTGTGATGCTGAGGGGTTGTACAGGGGAGAGTGTGTGTCCTGGAGTCGAGGCTGGTGGAGTGAGCATGACGGTGGGCAAGTTCGTAGTGGAGTGCGTTTGATGGTATGGGAGTGTGTGGGGGAGTGAGCATGTTGATGAAAAGTGTTCAGTTGAGTGAGGTTGATGGTAGGGGCTTGTGCTGGGGATTGTGTGCGACAGTGAGGGATTGTGTGAGGAAGTGTGTGTGACGGTGGAGTAAGTGTGTCAGTGGGTTAGTTCGTGGAGAGTGGATGTGTAATGGTGGTGGACTGAGTGGATAGTGAGAGTTACATTGGTAGAATGAGCAGCGAGTGGGCATGACGGTGTGGACAATTGCAAGGGAGTGATCCTGATGGGTGGTTTTGTTCATGGAGAGTGAGCGTGACGGGGCAAGGAGTGCAGCAGCATGAATTTGACAGTGGGGCGAATGAAGGGCAATGAGTGTGATGATTTTTGCGAGTTCAGGTATGTGAGTGTGCGTGTGGGGTATTATCCAGGGAAGTGAGCGTGACGGAGTGGTGGTGTGACAGCGAGTGAGCGTGTCGATGGGGAAATGTGCGGGCGAGTGAGAGTGACTGTAGTGGTGTCTGTGGGGGCTTTTCCTGACGGTGTGAAAATGTGGAGTGGAGTGAACCTGTTGGTGTGGAAGTATGTGTGGGAGCAAAGGTGATGCTTAGGCAGTGTGTCAGAGAGTGAATGTGATGGATGGAAGTGTGCAGGGAACCGTGTGTGATGGTGGGGGAGTGAATCTGATTGTTGGGGTGAGTGTGGGGCATTTTTATTGATGGTGTGGTAGTGAATGAGAGAATGAGAGTACTGAGGGACTGGGAGCGCAGGGACGTGCACGAAGGTGGGTGAGGTTGCTGGGGAGTGAGCAGGATGCTGGATAAGTCAGTGGGGGAGTATGCGTGATCCGGTGCAGTGAACATGACTGTGGGAGAGGGAACAGGGGAGTGTGTGCGATGGTGGTGGTGTAACTGGGGGAGTGTACATGCTCATGGGGTAGTGAGTGTGGGAGTGAGCAAGATGGTGGTAGAGTGCGCCGAGCAGTAATCATGAGGGTCGAGGAGTCAATGATGGATGAATGTGATGGTGGACAGTGTGGAGAGGCAGTGAGTGTGAGGTTCAAGACGTGTGCGGGGAGTGAGCGTAATGGAGGGACTGTGTGTGCAGAAGAGAGCGTGACGGTGGGGTTGTTTGTGGGGACTGAGTGCGACAGTGGGTGAGTATTCAGTAATATGAGCAAGACAGTGGGAGAGTGTATTTGGGAGTGAACGTGACGGTGAGTAAATGTGTGGTGGAGTGAGAATGATGGTGTGGTAATGTTTGTGGGAGTCAGCATCATGTTTGGGATGTTTGCGGGTGAGTGGGTTTGTTGGTTTATGAGTGTGTGTGGGAGTGAGTGTTATGGTGCGTGAGTGCGCAGATTAATTTGCATGAAGTTGGGCATTCGTGCTGGTGAGTGAGTGTGACCGTGCTGTCGTGCACATGGCAATCGAGTGTCCATGGCTTAGTGTGCAAAGAGAGTAAGATAACAATGGGAGAGTGCCCTGGGGAGTGTGGATGAGGGTGATGGTGTTTATAGCATCTGTACATGGCAGTGTGGAAGTGTTCATTGGAGTAACTCTGACAGTGGTACAGTGTGTAGGGGAGGAGGCGCTAAATTTGGGTGAGTGCAGGTGAGTGAGTGTGATGGTGGGGAATTGTGTGGGATAGTGTGTGTAACAGAGAGGGATCATGCAGGGGAGTGAGCATTAGGGGCGGGTTTGTCTGGGTGAGTGAACGTGACATTGGGACAGTATTCAGTAGAGAGAAAGTGGCAGTGAGGAAGTGTGTGGGGCATGAGCTTCACAGTGGCTGAGAGCGCAGTGACGTGAGGGTGCTGGTGGATGCATGTGTGGAGGAGGGCGTGATAGTGGTGTAGTGTGCGGATGACACCGTGTGAAAGTGTGGGAGTGTGCAAAGAGAGAGAGCGACCCGGTGGCGAAGTGTGATGGGACTGACAGTAACAGTGGGGGCATGTATGGCAACACTGCATTCTGGTCTCGAAGTGTGCAGGAGAGGAAGTCTGATGGGGCAGGAATGTACAGCGGAGTCAATGAGATAACAGTGGTATGTGCAAGGGATTGAGTGCGTGAGAGAATGTGACAGTGGGGATGTAGGCAGGCGAGTGAGCAAAACTGTGTCAGAGCGTGTAACAGAATGAACGTGACGCTGGTGGAGAGTACAGGGAAGTGAGTATGATGATGTCGTAGTATGCAGGCGAATGATATTGACAGTGGGAGATTATGTGGGGGATTGCGGCTTTAGGTGTGGGAGTGTACAGGCCAATTGAGTTCGATTGGATCAAGTGCGTGTCTGAGTGAGTGTGATAGACCATAAAACAATACAGCACAGGACAGCTTATTTGGCTCTCGATTTTCCACCGAAATATGAAACTAATCTGAAGCCTATCCAAACGCCACTGTTCAATGTTCATCCACATGTTTGCCCAATGACCATTTAAATGCCCTTAAATTTGACGTCTCTTCAAGCAGGCTGTTTCCCGCGTACTACTCTCTGAATGAAGGAATTACCTCTGATATTTATGCTCCATCAATCACCCCTCAGTTTAAAGCTATGTACCCTCGTGCTGGCTGTCACCATCCGAGAAAAAATGTTCTCACTGCCCCCCTATCTCATCTGTCTCAGTTAAGCCATCTCTCAATTCTCTTCACTCTAACGAAAGCAGTCTCAAGTCCCTCAGACCTTCCTCGTATGACCTTCCCTCTATACCAGGCAATATACTAGTAAATCTGCTCTGAACCATTTCCAAAACTGCCACATCCTTCTCATAATGCGGTGACCAGGTCTTTCCGCAATACTACAACTGCAGCTTAACCAGAGTTTTATACATCTGCAGCATGACGTCATGACTCTGAAACGCAAATCTTCTACGAATAAAAGCTAACACGCCTGAATTTTTCTTAACAAAGTTATCAACCTGGGTTGAAACTTGCAGGGATCTACATTCCGAGATCTCTTCTCATTTTCACGACTAAGATATGACCGTTAGCCCAGTATTTTTCATTCTTGTAACTCCTTACAAAGTGATTCACCTCGCTTTTCAGAATTCAACTCCATTTATCACCTCTCAGCTCACCTTGGCAGTTTATCTATGTCCTTCTGTGACTTATAACATCCTTCGGCACTCTCCATAACTCCGCAGACCTCAGTGTCATCCGCAATTTTAACAACGCATGTTCTCCACCGCCACTCTGGTCACGTTTAAAATGACAAACAGCAGTGGACACAAAACAGATCCTTGAGGTACATCACTCGTATCGAAACGCCAAGATTAACATTTCCCATCAACTATCACTCACTATATTCTGTCAGCCAACCAATTTCTGATTTTAACCGCTGCATCATTCTCAATCCGATAACATTGAATTTTGTGCAACCACCTACCATGGGAAACTTGTCAAACGCCTCACTGAAATCCATACGCATCACAACAATCACTTTACTCTCATCCACCTGTTTGGTCACCTTCTCAAAGATCTGAGTAAGGTTTGTGAGGCATGAAGTACCTTTGACAAAACAGTCTTGACTATCACGAATCATTCTTATTTCTTCCAAGATGATTTATATCCCACATATTGTAACGTTTTCCGACACGTTACCCAGAACCGAAATAAGGCCCACTGGTTTACAATTATCACGGTTGTTTATAAAATCCCTTTCTTCAAGAAGGGATCAACATTTGCTATCCACCAATCTTCTGGCACTACTTCTGTAGACAATATCGACATAATGAACAAAGCCAACCTCTCATCAATCACCTCCCTTTGTTCATAGAGAATACTAGGTAAATCCCATTCGGCGCAGAGGACTTGTCGACTTTCACACTTTCATGAATAGCTAAGACCTCCTTCTTGTGAACCTCAATCTCAATTGGTCAAATAGCCGGTATCCCAGAATTTGATATGGCACAATTGACTTTTTTCCAGTGGGAATACTGACAAAAAATATGCTTTGAATCTATGGTTGTGTGGGAGGGAGTGTGCATGATAGTGCGGGAGCAACTTTGACAATGGGCTAATGTGCTGCAGTGTACGCGTGGAGGTGGGGGAGGATGCAGTGGAGTTAGTGTGAGAGTGTGCTAGTGTGTGCCAGATGGGTATTATGGTGAGGGAATATACAGGGAGTGAACATGTATCTGTGGGAGTGTCTGGGCGAGTGGGCGTGCCGGTGGGTGTTTGTGGGCGGTTGTATGCAGCGTAGAGAGCACGATGGTGAAGCACTGTGTGGCGGACAAAGCATAGCAATGGACTTGAGTGTCACGGTTAGGGAGTGTGCTGGGAAGTGTCTGCAATATTGGGGATGATTGTGGGTATGACAACGTGATGTTAGGGGAGTGTGTCCGGGAGTGAGAATGCCAATGGTCTGGAAGTGTGCATATTGGTGAACGTAACGGTTTGTGGAAGTATGCAAGTGCGCAAGGAAGTGTATGAAGGAGCAAGGGTGGTGTTCGGAAATTGTGCTCGGGAGTGAGAGTGATGGTGAGGATATGTGCAGGGGAGTGACTGTGATGGTGAATGAATGTGTGGTTCAGTGAGGGTGACTGTGGGCAATTGCACGGGAGTAATCATGATACCGGGTGAGTGCGCACAGGAGTAAGCAAGTCGATGAGGGACTGTATGGGGTTCAGAGGGTGATGGCGAATGGCTGTACCAGTGATCCGCTTAATGGTGAAGGGGTTTGCGGGTGAGTGAGCATAATGGAGGGAAGTGATCGGGATGTGTGTGTGCGTGGGAGTAAACTTGACACTGGCAGAGTGTGCAAGGGGTGAGCATGTTGTTGGAGGAGTGTGCGAAAGAGTGAGAGTGGCAGTGATGGAGTGAGTGTGTTTGTGTGCAGGAGAGTGATCAAGACGGTGCGGCAGTGTATGGGTCACTGAGCATGATGCTGGGGGAGAGAGCGGTGTTGTCTACGGGGGAGCGAGAATGAAGGAGGACGTGTGTTCTTTGCAGAGTTTGGAACGCTAGTGCAGAATGCAGGGTAGTGAATGTGACGATGGTGCACGATGCAGTTGGTTCAACAGGACGGACGCACACACTCCCACACCATCATGCTGATTTCCCTGGACAATCACCCGTCATTATTCACACTTGCTCATCACTTCCCCGACGTCAAGCTCACTTCCCCGCACTTTCATTCACCGTCGTACTGGATCAATTGCACAATGCCCCACCATGACGTTCAATCCCCTGCGTAGAGCCCCACCATAATTTTCATTCACCCACCATAATTTCATTCACCCATACACTTCCTTGCCGTAAGGATTTGTACATAAGATTGAGTGTAATTTTGAGGGAGACTGTGGCGTACTGAGCGTTATGATTTGGAAGTGTGCGGAGCGTTGAGTGTGATGATGGGACCGTATTTGGAAGAGTGAGCATGACGGTTTGCCTTTGTGTGGCGAATTGAGAGTGAAAGTGTGGCTAAATGTCGGGCTGTGTGCGGGATGCTGGCGATAATTCACGGAAGTGAGCGTGATGTTGGTCTACAGTGGAGTGGAGTGAGCAGAATGGTGTTGGTGTGTATGGAAGAAAAAGCGTGATCGTGTGGCAGAGAGTTTGGCATGTGCCTGACCATGGGGGAGTGAACATAAGGCTGGGGGACTGTGCAGGGAGTGAACGAGATGGTGGGGAATTGAACAAGGGAGTTGTGTGATAGTGGGTGAGTGAGCAGAGGATTGTACGCATTGAAATGGGAGTGAGGGGGCATTGAGCGTAATAGTGGGGGAGTGAGCAGGGGAGTCTGTGTGATCGTGGTGGATTGAGCAGCGGAGTGAGCGAGACGGTGGGTGAGTGTGCAGGCAAATGCTCGTGATAGTGAGGGAGTGTGTAGAAGAGTTAGTGTGACGGTGTGGGAGAATACAGGGGAGGAACAAAAAATGCTCGGTGTTTCTGAACTGGAAAAGAACTCCAGCTGCGGTTCTGCAAGCGGTGAGTCCGAAACGCGAGATCATTATTGGTGACTACAGGGGTCTTTACATCGTTTCTTCATGACAGAGCCTTTGGGTTTTTTTCACTGGAGATATGTTTTTCCTCCAAAATGGTTGATTCCTCAAGTATCCACAGGAAGGAGAAAATGCACATTAACCCAGTTACCCACACCTGCCCTGTAGTCTTTAGTGCTTTGACGTTACAAATGTTCATCTGAATTTAATTTTCCCTTTAACATTTCAATCTAAAACGACACAATGAGAGTGAAGTTCACGACCCCTTGAGGAACTGAACCTCAATTTCAACCACAGAGGGACACACACAGACACATTTCCCCCAGAGTGACAAAGGACCAATGAGAGACGAAACCCCAGAAATTAGGATTTCACCCACTTGGCCTATATTGTGTTCAGTCTTCTAAACGAGAGTCTGGCTATAGAAGGGAAAGCAAACATGTGGTCACTCACGTGTCCGAGTGCCTCCCCCATCTCACTGCAGGTTATACTTCTTAACCTCGCTCTTCCTGCCAAACGGGAAAATTACTCTCGTTATGTGCTTCCTGTCCATCCGTATCGTCTTCCTCAAATTCCTGGAAAAACAAACAAGGATGGGGCATTTCAAGTGCATTTTTGGATAACAGGACCGGTGCTTTAACCAGTGAGCTGCACAGCCAATATAGTATCAACTAAGAGGGAATCTCTCTTGCATGAGAAACTGTAACGTAATAGATGATCATATCGATCATAAACCAAGCAAATCAAATAAAACTGAAACAGAGACAAAGTGATCATGTCTCGAAAACGACAGAATGCAATGCTGAATCAGACAGTGTCGACGCTGATATAAATAGAGATCCTCCTGAATATTTACTCTGGTCAATTTTGCAGATTCATATTGACACAAATAATTTTAGAAGCAAAAACGGGCCATTCACCTCATCAGGCTTGTTCCGCTATTTCATCAGCTCATGTCAGATTCAACAATCCCGAACTGCTCTCTCCTGAATTTCTATATAACCCTTCACAGCTTTACTGATTAAAACTCTGTCAATTTCATCCTTGAATATTCATAATGACCCAGATCTACGGCTGTAATTAACAGTATTTAGAATTAAGTGCAGAAACCAGATCGTGATTATTAGCAGAAAAGTTGGTGATGGATATTGGCTGGAGGGCAATGCTCTCCCCAAATTATGGTATCATGACACAAAGCTTTCAAACCAAACTGAACTTTTCTAATATTGAGCTACCCCTAGAATTTATACATTGGTACAATCTTAAAATTATAAACCATTACTGTTCAGTTTCAAATATCTATGGAAAGATAATAGCTCAGCCAGACACTCCTTAGATCTAACACCAAATCCCAAAACAAATTCAAATCAACGAGTGTGCATTCACATAAGCTCCAGTAACAAAGCAAAGATATATTGGCTTAACGTCTAAGTGCGAAATCAGATCACTTGATAATTCAGTCAGAAGTGTATTGTATTGTTAAGTGCCTGTAAATATTTAAGAAATGGAAATTTGCAGATTACTTTCAAATTTTTAACCAAATAAATGGAAAATAATTCAAACACTAAACCTGTATCATTATAGTCGTTAAGCAATAAAGAAATCAACCTCTACATTTTGATTTGGCACTGAACAATCTCATTCCCCTGTGATTTCTGCACATTCCCCAGGTCTGCATACCCGTCCGTATACTGTATCATGCCGGGCTTTCCTGAAGATCCAATGGGATCAGAAGTTTGGGGTGTAACCTGCCTGCTGGCAGCTGTATATAAGTGTCAAACATCGACATGAGCCGAGCATCTTGATAATTGTCAGATTGATTGGACAAAATGCCAAGACTAATACGCGCCCCCTTGGGGTTAATAATCCTCAATGTTCCCACAAGGCTTCAAAATCGTGGTTTATATTAAAAACACTGTGAAGAGTCAGTGAATATTAGTAGATTTTCGTTTGGATAAGATGAAAGCATGTTGATTCCCAAAGTCAGCTCGAGGTAACGTTAAAGACAGATGACTTCACATTGGCTGCATTTCAACAGTTAAAGCAATGACTCGGCATTTGTCCCTGGCATTTTTGATGTCTTGTTGCCAGTCTCAAAGATGATATATTGGGACCTGCCTGTCCCCATTTTCAGAATCTCATCGGGAACAGGTTGTATACCAGTTGTCGTCGCGTCGGGCAAGTGACATAGGTTCCGCCTCCAGTGGGTATCTTGGTTCCAGTCAACCCTATCAGGGCTGGCATACAGCATTTGGGTTCGCGAGGGCACTGGATATAATTTGTTTTACCGCTAACTTGCATCATGGTGCAGTCTCGTTCTGGCCACCTCAACGCAAAAACACCACTCACCTCATTTGCGAGTGGAAACTCCTGGACTGGTTCGCACTGTTCTGGATCCTGTCAGTGACTCCAGGAGGAAAATATTGAAAAGCATTCCGTTAAATAAAGGAAATTGAGCTTCTTGATTATTGTTTGTCACTTATTTGTCACTTCCATCAGACAGATATGCACATTTTCCAGTGTTGCAACACAAACCATTCGAACACAGGGTTTTCCCAAAAGTTTACGGCATTTACATTCGTATCACCCTTGGTCTTATTGAGCAAATTGTGCCGGCTTGGCCTTGCAGTCAGGGGCATGCTTCAATAACATAACTCTAAGTCATGGGATGGAGCCGGTGTACCATGTTGCAGGCCACTTACCCCATGATATCGGCTATGAAGACTGGAAGTTTCATTTTACAAAGAAGGAAAGAATTGCAGAAAGTGGGTGGTTTAAATTATGGCTGGGGACAATCAGGTGATGGTAGCGTCTCATTGAGTATACAGGAACGAACTCCTATTCCACAAAAGATGTCGGTATAAAATTGCTTTAAAATTTTTATATTTTCCTCAACTTTCGTGACCTTAACCACATGAAGAATAGAAACAAGTGCCCCGCCAAGTACTTATTGGTTTGGGTTAATGCAATTACTTATTATAAATATTTTAAAATATTATTATAAAATAATAAATAAAAAAGTCATTATCTATAATTCAGGGTGGCAAAATAATAAGTGACTAAAACATTTTAAAAACGGTATTCTGCTGTTTTATTGTTATTAAATCATTCTCTTCCCTTCTGTTGTTGATCTCCTTGCGTTTATGTTCATTTTAACCTTATGAAACCAATT
>NW_025205261.1:0-10263 GCF_004010195.1 Chiloscyllium plagiosum | reverse complement strand
GCCTGTGACGAGTGGTGAGCCACAAGGATTGATGCTTTTTGTCATTTATATAATGATTTGAATACAATGGAACATTGATCAGATAGGCCAAGGAGTGGCAGATGGAGTTTAAATTAATAAATGTTTGATCTTGCATTTTGGTAAGGCAAATCTGGGCAGGGTCCTGGGGAGTGTTCTCGAACAAAGAAAGCTTGAGGTGCAGGTAAGCAGGCTCGTGGACAAGGCATTTGGTACGCTTGCCTTTATTGGTCAGTGTATTTAGTATAGGAGTTGGGATGGCAAGTTGCGGCTATACAGGTATTGGTGAGGCCACTTTTTGAATACTGCGTCTCTGCCATAGAAATGATGTTGTGAAACTTGAAAGGGTTCAGAAAAGATTTACAAGGATGTTGCCAGGGTTGGAGGGCTTGAGCTATAGGGAGAAGCTGAACAGGCTGTGCTATTTTAGTTGGAGTATCAGAAGCTGAGGGGTGACCTTACAGAGGTTTATAAAATCATGAGTGGTATGGATAGGTCGAATAGCCAAGATCTTTTTTCCCCAGAGTAGGGGAGTCCAAAGTAGAGGATATAGGTTTAAAGTCAGAGGCGAAAGATTTAAAAAGGATCTAAGGGGCGACTTTTTCTTGCAGAGAGTGGTGTGTATATGGAAGTGGTGGATGCTGGTACAATTACAGCATTTTGGATGGGTACATGAATTGGGACTAGATTAATTTGGGATATCTGGGCAGCTGGATGAGTTGGACTGAAGGGTCTGTTACTATGCTATACAACTCTATGACCCTATAAATAATCCACCATTCTGTTACATTTTCCATTGGAAGTATTATTCCAATTTGTTCTTTCTTTTGTTGTACTTTTACTATTAAGTATGCATAAATTGCATTTTGCTTCAAATCTGGTAGTCTGACTAATCAAACAGCATTCAGAAAACAATGCCCAGCATTTGCCTATAAAACAAAAAAAAAGTTAGGGCTTAGGCTATCTTCTTAATACATTTTGAGGAAGTTTGGTCTGATCCATAACAAATTGGAGGCTCTGTTGCGATCAAAATCTCCAATTCCAGCTTGGGTTTAGGATTGTTGAACTTAAAGGCAGTGAGTGTTTTTTTTTTAATTTTAGGTATTGCATTTGCTTGGTTTAAACTGGGTGTGCCTTGTGTAATAATGCCTCCTTCAGCCACTAAGAATTTCCTGGAGGTGGGGGAAGTCACTTCGGGAATTTTACAAAAATTAAGTAAGGCATAGCATTTTGAATTGCCAAACAACTGGAATTAGGATTGCTTGTGTCTGTAAGGAAAGGGGAGATAATTGTGGCAATCTTGCACTATTTATATATATGTATTTATTTGGAAATGGCTAAAATTCTATTGCAGAAGAAGCAGCTTGAATTAGAGGCAATGACAAGGGCCAAAGAAAAGGCAAAAATAGCTTTGGTAGAACATAAAGAAAGAAAAGAGGAAATGATAAGTTTGAATTCCAATTAAAAGCAGAAGCAAGGGAGAAAAAGAGGTTTTGAACTTCTGAGGTTGGAACTGAAAACTCAAAAGTGATTTAAAATGACAGAAACTGAGGTAAAAAATAGAAGCAGTGAGGAGGCCAATCATAGCCAAAGGCCTAGTCGGGATCTGTTTAAATATATCCAAGCGTTGCATAAGCATTCAATGAGAAGGATGGAGAAGGCTTTTTCATTTAATTAGAGAAAATGGCCGAAGACATGAAATGGCTGGTGGTCATGTCAGTATTGTTGATCTAAACAAAGTTGGTAGGAGGTAGAGAAATGTTCGGTTCCAGGCATACACTTTATCCTTGGTAATATTACAGCCAGATCACAGATGGGAATGATCCCTACTGTGGTTGAAAAATCAATGGAAAATCTGGCAATTGAGATGTTACAAGGAATATACCCTGGGATTTTTGTTGATTGTGTGTTAACAGTCATAGTTTGAAACAGGAGGAGAAATCAAAGAATAAAGATAAAGAAATTGAAGATCAATTATCAGATCCAAGCGTTGCATAATCATTCAATGAGAAGGATGGAGAAGGCTTTTTCATTTAATTAGAGAAAATGGCCGAAGACATGAAATGGCTGGTGGTCATGTCAGTATTGTTGATCTAAACAAAGTTGGTAGGAGGTAGAGAAATGTTCGGTTCCAGGCATACACTTTATCCCTGGTAATATTACAGCCAGATCACAGATGGGAATGATCCCGACTGTGGTTGAAAAATCAATGGAAAATCTGGCAATTGAGATGTTACAAGGAATATACCCTGGAATATTTCTTGACTGTGTGGTAACAAGGTCACAAAGCCTTAGTTTGAAACAGGAGGAGAAATCAAAGAATAAAAATAAAGAAATTGAAGATCAATTATCAGAGATTAAGAAAAAAGCAAGAACAGATGGCAGACAAAGTGGATATTTTTAGTTCTGAGGAATTATCTGATTTACAAAAGAAAGATGCAAAACTAAAGCAGTTGTATCAAAAATTATAAACATAAGAAGAATCTGAGTGTATCCCAGAATGTTACTAACTTCAAAATGACACCTTGATCGTAGACAAGAAATGGGCAGAAGCTCATCATGCTGTCCTACTGGTGGGTTTTGGAAGGAGATGGAGCACATGAATTACCAGGAGGAGGTCATTTAGGAGCAAGGAAAACTCAGGCCAAAACACAAAATCATTTTTATCAGCCTGGACTGCATAAGAATGTGGTGGAATTTTGCTGGACATGTCATACGTGTCAGGTAATTGGAAACGCCCTCAAGCAGTGATAAAACCAGTACCCCTAATATCCATTCTTACATTTGAGGAACCTTTTACAAGGGTCTCAATTGATTTGGTAGGGCCCCTTCCTAAACCAAAATAATGGGAATAAATATTTGTTGACCACAATGGGTGTGTCTACTAGATTTCCAAAGACTATTTCATTATGCCTATCATAGTTAAAAGGACTGTGGATGCATTACTCAATTTTTATTTAACTAGGTATGGGCTAACCACAGAGATACAATCAGACCTAAGGTCAAATTTTACATGAAAATTATACCAGGAAGTTACGGATAGCTTGAAAAATAAAACAACTGAAGTCCACCACATACCATCCATAATTGCAGGGAGCATTCAAATGGTAGCATCAAACTTTAAAAACCATGTTGAGGGCTTATAGTTAAGGTTATCCACAGGATTGGGATACAGAAATTCTGTATGTACTTTTTGTAATTATGGATGCACCTAATGAATCAACTAAATTTAGTCCATTTGAATTAGTCTTTTGGGCATGAGGTGAGAGGACCACTGAAATTAATTAAGGGGAAAATTGGTGAGTTAGAGTTCAGAAACCACACATTTGGATTATGTGTCAAATTTTAGAGAGAGTTTACATCGAATAGGTGAGTTGGCTAGGCAGGTGATAAAACAGGAAACAGATAAGAAATTAAAAAGTTGCAATTTTACTAACAGAGATAACACTTCCAGTGTTAGTTTAACCTTTAAAAGCAAAGTTTAGCGAGCTTATCAAATTGAAAGGAAATTGAGTGAGGTGGACTATTTGATAAGAAGGCCAGAGAGAAAGAAATCTCAGAGTGTGACATGTGAATATGCTCAAAAGATATTTTGATAGGGAAGGAAAGCAAAAAAAGAATACGTTACTAAATACAATACAGAGTAAAGAATCAAGTTCAGGTGATTCTGAATTTAACATTCCTCAAATTAAATTGGACAATGTTGAAGTTCTCCAAAATTGAGATAAATTACTGAGTCACTTTTCAAAGTAAAAACAAAATGGCCTGAAAGAATGATTACAATCATAGGTGGGAATAAACTGGGAAGTATGAACTTGATTACACATGATGTAGATATCCGAAAGGCTGATCCAGTTAAGTAACATCTTTAAAGGTTTAACCTTCTAAAGTTGGCACAGGTTCAAAAAGAGATTGAACACATGCCCAAAGACAACATAATGAAAGTGAGTTGCAGCAAATGAAGCTCATTCATACTAATAGTGCCAAAACCAGGTGATCCCCAACAATTATGTTTGGACTATCACAAACGTGCCAAAAATGTGTTGCTGGAAGAAGGGCTTGTGCCCGAAATGTCGATTCTCCTGTTCCTTGGATGCTGCCTGACCTGCTGCACTTTTCCAGCAACACATTTTCAGCTCTGGTCTCCAGCATCTGCAGCCCTCACTTTCTCTCTGGACTGTCACAAAGTCCAGTTACAAATTTTGATTCATACCAAATTCCACATTTGGAAGACTGTATTGAGAAGATGGGAAAAACAACTTACATTTCAATATTAGACCAACTAAGAGGATACTGGCAGATATCTTTACCCGAAAAATCAAAGGAAATTTTGGCTTTTGTGACACAAAATGGTCTGTACCAGTTTAAAGTCATGCCATTTGATGTGAAAAAATGCACCAGCCACATTTCAAAGACTAACTCATAAAGTGATTTCAAGATTACCCAATCCTGTGGAGTACATTTGACAATCTGGTGATTTTTAGTCACACATTGGAATACCGTACCATCTAAGAGGAAAGCACTATGAGTCACCTGAGTGGTTTTTAATTGGATGTTTGGACCAAATTGCAGTAGTGTGGTTGCTTCACTGACTGACTTGAAGAAGTGCAGAAAACTTTGATGGATGGAGGACTGTCAAAAGGCATTTGACAATCTGAAAGCAGTGTTAACCACTGCCCTAGTATTAGCCACAACTAATTACGTAAATCCATTCACGGTGGCTATCGATGCGAGTGATGTGGGTGTCAGTGCTGTATTCTTGCAAGAAGACAACAAGAAGATAGAAAGACTTATTGGGTATTTTTCCAGAAAACTGAAAATCATGAACTCAAAAACATTCCATGATTCGGAAAGAGACCTTGAGCTTGGTGTTAGCATTGGAACATTTTAACATTTATATTGCCAGTGATATGACTGACACAATTGTATATACTGATTGTAACACATTAAAAGTTTTTGGAAAATTTAAGGATAAAATTTCCAGACTATTCGAATGGAACTTATTATTGCAGCAATTCAATTTGAAAATTATACGCATGGCAGGATGAGAGAATGTAATTACTGACACATTGTCACGACTTTGATGAAAGAAGATGGAGGCGTTTGGTGGTGGGAAAAAAACACATGGACTATAATTGTGGAAAGTGATTACAGTCAACATGACATATGTATTGTACTGTCTAATAATGTAAGACTAAAGGTTTTTAAAAATGAAGCCATCTTTGCAAATTGATGGTTCATCTTTTAAGTGGGGGTAAAGAAGTCATAGTGTCCTAAAGCACAGAGACAGTTCCTTTGGCCCAACCTAGTCCATGCCGGGTAAAATGTCCATCCACGCTAACCCCATTTCCCTGCACTTGGCCCATGTTTTTCTAAACATTTCCTATCCATGTATTTGTCTAAACACCTTTTAAATATTGTTCATGTACCCACCTTAACCACATCTGCTGGCATTTGATTGCCATCCTCTGTGCATAAAAGTTGTCCCTCAGATTCCCATTTATTCTTTCCCCTCTGACCTTAAACCAATGTCCGCTCATCGATTCCCCAACTCTGGGAAAAAGACTGAGTGCATTCACCCAATCCATGCCTCTCATGATCTTATACACTTCTAAAAGATCCCTCCTCAGTTTCCTACACTGCAAAGAAAAATTCCTAGCTTGTATAACCTCTTCCTTTCACTCAGTCCCATCAGTCCCAATATCCTTGTAAATTTCTTCTGCATTCTTTCCAGTTTAATAGAATCCTTCTGATAGCAAGGTGACCAAAATTGAATACGGTACTCCAAGTACGGCTTCACCAAAGTCCTGTGTGACTGCAACATAACCTCTCAACTTCTATACCCAGTTCCTGTGCTGTTGAAGGTCATTGTGGCCAAAAACCTCCTTCACTGCTCTGTGTACCTGTGACTCCACTTTCAGAGAACTGTACACCTGTACTCCATGATCCCTCTGTTGCACTACACTCCTTAAGGCCTGATCATTTACCATGAAACTCCTACCTTGATTTTACTTTCCAAAATGCAACACCTCACAGTTATCTATATTGAACACGATTTGTCATTTCTCAGCCCACTTCCCCAGATGATCAAATTCCTGTTGCAATTTCTGATAACTTTCCTCACTGTCCATGATACCGCCTATTTTGGTATCATCTGCAAACTCACTAATCATGCCTTGTAATTTCTCATCCAAATCATTGACATGGATAACCAGCAGCAATGGGCCCAGCACCAAACCCTGAGGCACTCCACTAGTCACAGGCCTGCACTCCACCAAGCATCCTTCTGTTCTCTGGAAGCATTATTCAAGCTGTAGATGCATTTGTTTAGTATTTTTATTTTCCTTCTGAACCTATTGCCTCTTCAGGCAGTGTCAGTCATATCTTTCTCTGCAAGTCCTCTAACTGCCACATCCATCAATTTATTGGTCCCTCTGGAAAATGTATGTCACCTGAATTAATTTACAAATGCCACTTCCATGACCCTTGAATATATATGACCAAATAACACAATTTCAATAGATTCCCTTCCAGCTGTGGGTGAATCCACTAACATCCATCTCATCCAGTCATCCTTGAAAACCCTAACAATTCATTCCCCTCCAACCTGAAAGAACATTTTCAGTACAAATACCCTAACATGACAAAGTTGGTGGCCATAATAATGCCTCAGAATAAAGGGCAAACTCTGTCCGAATATCAAATTTACTGTATTCTCAAACTTGTTGGCAGCCATCAAACTCTCATAATTGTGAGGAATTCTGATTTTAGTTCTGTTT
Organism: Chiloscyllium plagiosum; assembly: GCF_004010195.1. Classification (NCBI taxonomy): domain Eukaryota; kingdom Metazoa; phylum Chordata; class Chondrichthyes; order Orectolobiformes; family Hemiscylliidae; genus Chiloscyllium; species Chiloscyllium plagiosum. The sequence goes on along the minus strand of NW_025205261.1, from coordinate 3,466 downwards.
CCTGACTGTTTTGAGGCCTTTATTTCTTATCTAATTGATTCAAGCTGCAGCTTATACGAGCATTTCTAGACCTGAAGTTCCTCCATCCTCAATCTTATGGTATTGAAGTTTATTTCTCAAGTTAGTGATCGTTTTCTAATGCAAAGTCATTTCCAAATTTACTTTCGTCATCTTCACTCAGCTTTCTTATTCCCACTGTTTCATCCCATTTTACTAATCCATTGGCCTCATTTCTTGTCCATCATTCTGAACACTCAACGAATATTTCAATTTATTGGATCCCTCTGGAATATGTATGTCACCTGAATTAATTTACAGTTGCAGAATCTTTTACGTGTCATTTCTTGTCTGTTTACAAATCTAATAGATACTTAAAGGATCAGGATTTTCTTTTCTCAAGGTTTTATTTTGGTCCCACATCAATGGTAGTGAGTTTGAATTCATGGTTTTCAGAGATCGTTAGAGGTTTGTAATTTTAAAGTAACTGTTATTACTATCACATATCTCCTAAGAATGGCGCATGATGCAGAGATTCTTGAAAACTGCACAGACTAGGCAGGTGGCTTTGGTGGAAACATGGGCATAGAGGTGGCATGAGATGGCATAGAAAATGTGAGGTGGTAAGGAACCCTCAAGTCAGTTGAGAACTATTTAGACAAACAATTGAAATAGCGTAGTATAGAAGATTATGGGCCAAGTTCTGGAAAATGTGATTAGAATGGATGGATTTTTCATGACGTGGACCTGATGGCCCAAGGGGCTCCTTCTGTAAAAAAAACTATGTGACACTATTACATGGGGACAGAGGTGGCATGGGGGAATAGCAGGGGACATGGGTTTCCTGGGGAAATGTGGCAGGGCTAGATATGGCATTAAGGCATAGAGGGGTTGCACGGAAATTGGACCGAGGGGTGAAGGGGAGTGAAGTGAGGCTAAGGTGGCCTTTAAACAATATTAGGAGCTGCAATATTATGTAGACAAACAAAGCCCGGTCTCTGACTGGCCCACCTACCAAGCAACATTCTTCATCCACTCCATCATAATCCACAAAATACACGACAAACAAATACACCCCTGAGCAAAAAGACACAAAAGTGAGTTGGTTGAATTTTCCCAAGTTCGGGCAAAAGTTTGCTCCAGTGCGTCAATGCAATTACAATGTCTCTGATTCTTTAAGGCTAGTTCTCTTAAAGTAAAATTAGGAACTTCGAAGTAGTACATTAACATGCCCCAAGCATCACATTCCAAACATTACACAACTTCGAGATGAAAACTCTTGTAAAAAGGGGAAATTCCATTTATTTATTGCTGTGTATACTTTGCCCAGAGCCAAAATTGTTATGCACTTCACAATTTTTAACGATCCCAGGGGAAAAAAAATCATAATATTCTCTGAATAACTAAATAACTTGACATAGTTGCCTCGGAGGTACAGAATTCCACTTCAGCAGAATAAACTGCACCATAGTACAAAATAATGCAACAATATATTTGAAACATAGTAGAAGAGGTGGAAAACTATTCCAAAAGAATTAGGGATTTTTAAGGCCCAAAAAAGGTGAGTATTTGGAATAGTGAAGGAACTGGTTTTATTTGAGCAAGGGATATACACATTATTTGTTACACTACATTCACTCAGCAAATATTCAGCCAGTAACACTCTCAAGACCAACCTGCCGATGTTCAGTCTCTTTTCCATTAAGGCCTTGTTAGTATCTGAATTCTGTTTAAGGAGGTACTTGGAGAAAGAAATTCCTCCTGTCCAAATGTTTTATCTCAAGCATCATTCCAGGCAATGGCAGCCCACATGGACTAAATAATGAGACTGAGCTCAGCAGAGGGAGGATTATGTTCTTTTTCTAGCTTTGCTGAGCAGGACAGAGATGGACTTCAAAGTTTCATATAAAAATGCAAGCTACTTACCTCACGAAGCAGACAAGTTACTAGGATTCCTGCCAACGAGTTTCAGCATCTTTTCCCCAGGGTAGCAGAGTCCAAACCTAGATGGGATAGGTTTAAGGTGCGAGAGGGGAAAGATTTAAAAGGGTCCAAAGGAGCAACGTTTTCATGCAGAGGGTGGTGCACGTCTGGAATGAGCTGCCTGAGGAAGTGACGAAGACTGGTACAATTACAAGATTTAAAAGGCATCGGAATGGGTATAAGAATAGGAAAGATTAAGAGGGACACAGCCAAATGCTCTCAAATGGGACTAATTTAGGCTCGATGGTTGGCATCGACAATTTCGACCAAAGGATTGGTTTCATGCTGCATAGCTCTAGGACTCTAAGTAGTGCTGAAAGACCCTAATGATTTCAACATGAACCCTTTCAGACGCTTTACAATATCTCCCTCCAAGCTTCTCCTCACCCAATATCATAAAAATATTATACATACAAAATGTATAATCACATTTCCCCCCCATGCCTCATATTTGAAAACAGTCTTGTCGTATCTCTATTTCTCAGAAACAGTTCTGTTCCAGTTTGGAAGATTGGTAGGTCTCAGTGTTGAAGATTGTTGACTTTGATTCTGTTTATGACAGAACAAGCTCCAAGCCCTTTAAACTGAATGCCCCTTTTCTCTCTTTGGATTTTCTTCGCCAAAAGTAGTTCCTGCTGAAAACAGGCATTGGTCTGTTGGAGACCATTAATCACATGCATTTGCTTCAGAGGTCAGATATCCTTTTGAAGGTGGTACTAATGTTTTTCAAAAAAAAATAGTATCTTAGTTCTTTAGAACGGGGATTTTTCTTTTGTTCTTAATAGTATCCTTGATCTCTGAGCTAGGAAATTTCTTCCTGAAAAGCTGTCCTGAATTGTTGGATATTGTTTGTCCCATTAGGTGAAGTTGTATGTACTACATCCTCAAATTGTGTGAGAACATTTTTATTGTCAGCGTGCCAGTGTTGAAGTGTGTAGATTCTTTACTTCGACTTGTTCGTAGAACACACACATGCTTCTGATATCTGTTCAGAAAGCATGTTTCTTACTGAAAACTTAACTCTAGGCAATTCTAGAAGTCTATACAAATTCAGCATTGTCCAGTTTAAAGACAAATTCAGAATTAGAAATGTGTAGGTTTTTTGCAATCTTACATATATTCTATTAAATCCCATTATGCATTCTTATTAAGAATATCCTGCTTTCCTAAATTCAGAATCTGGTTAAGCTTCATATTGCTTTAGTGTCATTTTTCTTATAAATTAATAGAAGTTTCAAGCCATCCACCCATGTCTAATTGAAAATATATTACACCTGATTGTGCTTGTAGCAGTAAACAACAATACCAGGACCAGACTTTGTTGTCTTCTTCGTAAAGAAACAACCCCTTCCACATATACGTTTGATTTTCCCATCAATCATAAGGTTCGGCTTCAACAGGAAGTCACATATTAATTCTTTGCATTTGGATTCAGCCATTCTTCTCCAAAGCAACTCTAAAATCAAGTTTCTATATGAAAAGAAAA
>NW_025205260.1:3429-10263 GCF_004010195.1 Chiloscyllium plagiosum | reverse complement strand
AATGGACAGAAGTTTATCCTTTGGTCTTTACTTCCTTTCTCAGCCTTGGATATCATTATCATGGTGGATCCAGGGTATCCTTTGGATTTTTCAAGGTGGTTATTATCCCATCCTTCTTCAAGTCCCTTCTTCAAGTCTCTTCAAATCACGTGTCCGTTACAAAGTAATTGCACTTGAGATGTTTAACTTATTCTCTGCACAGAATCTGTCAGATGTAAGGCAGTGTATAGTACTCTAGCCATTGACTCATAATCTACTGCCATTGAATAATAATCCATTGATATCTAATGAAGGAAATTGATATAATTAAAATGAAACCATTATCATTTGTGAGAAAAAGCCCATCTGCTTACTTCATGTCTTTTAAAGAAGGCAATGGGTCATCCTTTCCTGGTCAGGACTCTGTGTGACTGCAAACTCACAGCAAAGTAGTTTACTGTTAACTGTCCTGTAGAACAGCTGAACCAGCCACTCAGTTTTAGATCGGTATAAAATGCTGGCCTGACCAGGGCTGCACACATCCCGTGAGGGAAGAACAAATGGAAAGATAGCTCCTTCCTCTACCTGTTTACCATTCTCCAACAGCTCATTTCCATCCAGATAGGTGACCATATCTTGTTCTAAGTGCATTCTATCTCTTTGAAATTCTTCACAAGAGTGATGTTCATCTCCATCTCTGCTGTTGGCTTTATTAATGTTGTTGTACAGACGGAAGGAACTTGTAAATTTAACGTCAGTCTCAGGGCTTTTTCACACCACAGGAAAGAAACAGAGATGGCAAAGTGAGGGAATAGACTTATTGTGATCATCCCTGAGAGTGTTGTTGAGGCAGTATTTATGGTATTGTGGGAAGATTTTCTCTCCTTTATAAGGAATTATCTACCCGTCACAGAGAAAGTGTGAAAGAGTATGTATAGACTTATCACTGGGATCATGGTACCATGAGGAGTGAGTGAAGATTAATCTGTAGCGCTATGAGAGAATAAGAGGTGATTGCATTGCAATTTGAGGGGAATGGACAATTACTCATTATGTCCTAAACAGGAGAAAGTGAGGTCTGCAGATGCTGGAGATCAAAGTTGAAACTTTATTGCTGGAACAGCACAGCAGGTCAGGCAGCATCCAGGGAACAGGAGATTCGACGTTTCGGGCACAGGCCCTTCTTCAGGAATGTCCTAAACAGACACTAAGAACGTGATAAATTCCATTGTTTGTTTTTTTCACTCAGGTTATAATTCTTAGTATATATAATATATAGTTTAAGTGCCTCTGAGAACGTTTCACTTACTTCAGCCCCACTCTCCATGTCGATTGACAGAGACAGGTTCAGGCTTTGCATACAGTCACCCGACATTAATACAGTGCTTTCGGTGTGTGTGATTCTGCACAGAACGTCATGTTATCCACAATCCCGACATCAGCCACAATACCTTCACTCTGAAACAGTTAACTATTACCAATAGCTTCTATCCTCGATGGAGAACATAGGTCTGTCTTCTTGGAGGTGGACGATGCCTCCTTGAGACTTGGAACAAAATATTTGGCTTCTCTCCACACTACCAGGAAACCATGTTAAAATAGCACAATTTCTACATACAATGGGGCCACGAGGAACATCATGGAGCCGTCCCTGTGTGTAGTCTCTGCTCCATTGGTTTGTCACATTGGAGCATCAATTGCATCCTCCTATTTCTGCATAAGCCCTTGAGAGACTGAATGTTCTCGTCCTGGTCGCATGGAATACGTACAAGGGTCTGATTGGACTTTGCACCTTCCTGTTTAGCAGTTAGATGCACTGACCAGACTGCTTCTTTTCCTGTGAAACAAGCAGAAGGGTTGAATGATTTGTCCCTCATCTTGTTCAATCGTTTCGATGGCCTGAATGACTTCCTCATATCAATGTACAACCACCTTGAGATGCTGAATGAGATTCTCTTTTAACTGTGGAAATGTGCAGTGTCTGGCCGTGCTGTGACATGGATATTACCGACACTTTAATAGCACAAGCCTGAATGTTGTCCTGGTCTTGCTGCTCATGGATACAGACTGGTTCAGGAGCTGACAGGAGAAAAAATGTTCTGAAAATTGTCTGATCTTCAGTGACCATCAAACTTCTGATCTTATGGTGGAGGAAAGACATTGATGCAGCAGCCGGAGATGTTTGTGCAAAGGAAGCTACCCTGAAGATCTCCTAAAGGAATGTCCTGGGATTGAAAGGATTGATGTCCACAAACCACGAACATCTTCTTTTGTGCTATGGAAGGCCCAAACCAGAGGAGATATTGTGGTTGATTCCCGTTAAATTTATTTGAGTCAGCGTTCCTTAATACCATCCTGAGTCAACACCTGCCTTGATATCAGGGTCTATCACTCTTAGCTGGGCTCCTGTGTTCACCTCTATTGAACACATCAATAGGTTATTGTGTCTGTGTGGGGACTGTTTTCTTCTCACAAAGGCTAGTGAATGTCAGGAACTATCTGGACGAGAGAGTTCGGGGAGCTAGATCACTGAAAGTATTTACAGAGGAGGTAGATTGTTTTTTGCCCTCAATCACTTAGTTGAGGGATGTGAGGAATTGGGAATTGAATGGGGTTAATGCCAACAGTGGATCAGCCATGATGGTATACAATGGCACCGCGGGATTTACCGTCTGAATTACCTGATCCTGTTCCTTATGTTCTCATATTCTGTAACTGGAAAGTTAACGGTTGCAATTTTTCTGAATGTTCTATCATTGATGTTGCAGTCCGAGAGAGCAAAGTCTTTTATGAATCATCTCTGAGTAATGTCTGTGGGCTGTATTCACAGTGAATATGGGTCCACAACATGACCAACAAATGAACCACAAGGTGCAGAGAGGAAACACTGTCTTTCGAACCCAGCTTGGATTTCCCAAAACATTTTCCAACCCTCACCAAACTGTGTGTGTCCATCTGGAGGGACTGAATTATATCCTATGTGACTGTGGCCTCCATCTGCTCCTGTGCGGGGGCTAAATAGAACATTGGAACATTTTAGTGAGGAGCAGGAGTGGATCATTAGCCACTCTGTCACTGCTGTACCAGACACTAAGTTCGTGGTTGATCTGGTTGTGGACTTAGCAGCACTTTTCTGTATGAGCACCATTTTCCTTCATTCACTTGTCTGTCAAATATTTAACAGACATAACTTTGAATAAATACAAACACCAAAACATCACAAACTTCTGGGAAAGGGAATTCCCACTTGTACAGTTCTTTCAGAATTTCTCATTTGTGTTCCAACCAATGTTACAGGGTCACTGATACCTTTGTCAGTCACATTCCTTCACTGGTTACGACACATTTCAAAGTTTAGTGATAAGGCTAATGATATAATTGTAAGCCTGGCTCATCTTCAAGAAAAATGTGACAAACACACAAACATGCACCTGCAAGCACACATGAACACACACATTTTAAGACAAAACAGAAAAATGAAAGCTTTCCAGAGTTTCATAATAGCTGAACTCTTAACAAATGGAAGGATGACTAGTGTCCTCTGTTATTCTGTCCTCTGAAGTTCTTCCGCTCACACAAGCTGCTAGGAATAGGGTATCTCCCTGGAACAATTGGATTTGGTTCAATTCGCTTTGCATCAGATAGTAGAAAGATGCCAAAGAATCTTTCATCACGAAACCTCCACAATTGGTAAAGATGATGCAATTTATTTTTCTCTTGTCAGCCGGAACAAAATGAGACTGAGACGAAGTACTAGGCTGCTGCTTCTGAGTCAGGTAACGGTTTTCTCCCTCCCTGTGTTAAAATATGCAATAATGTTAAATGAACACCAAAATGGACCATGTGTGATTTCCTTGAAATTTCTCTGGAATGGATGAAAATTGGCTATGTGCAAGTGCATCCTTACTGCTCTGTACACAGTGCCTTATCCTTAGCAAAAAAAACCCCAAAATTCCAGTTTACAATTTGATGGAATGTTTATATGTGTCTGCATAATTTTAAGAAATCGGTTGATATTTTCATTATATCTGCGTTAAAATCAATGTTACGGCACACGTGAAGCCGTTCTGCTAATTTAAACCAGACACACCGAAAGAAATCACAGCGCCTCATAGTCTGTAAAAGTGTGAGTGACAAAGAACGACCAAATCTGACTATTTGTAGTTCGTTATTTAACTCCAAGAAATTTTCAGAACATTAAGCAGCAACTTTCTACACTGTAATCATCCTTGTCTCATCAATGTATCTACTTTCCACTCTACAGCAATATACTGATCCGGTAAAACCGATTGAGATTTACAAAAAAAAATGAGTTTCAAAACCCCAAGCGAGTTATGTCGATTTTCCTGTGAATCTTCCTCGGTAGGGTTTCCTGGGTCTTTTCTTCGGTCTTCTGCTGCACAGACTTCATAGATACAGGTAGCTTTCAGAGAGCGATTCTGCAGGCAGTCTGCATTTGTTAGTGCTCTTTGCTGCTCTGGCAAACTGTTCAAAATGCCCGATGTTATACCCCAAAACATCGGATTGTCGCATTGGCTTGATATTGTTAAAATTCTAATTTGTTTGGATTTTGATTTCTTGGGGCGTAAGTTAAACTGATTGACCAAATTCTAATTTATTGTATACCATAGCACTCACCCCAGCAATTTGTTTCAGCCAAATGTCACTTTTTAAAAACGTTTCAGCACACTCTGTTAAGTCCTTGCCAGCTTTCACTCTGTTTAAAAGGTTCAGTGCACGCCTATACATTCACAACAATCAACACATCTTATTCTTCAAATTTATTCCGCAGTTTTAAACACCCTGACAAGGGAAAATATGTATCCAGCTGATCGTTCTCAAAATCGTAGATGGTTCAAAAAGATTTCTCATCCAATACTGAAACTTCGTATCAAAAGGCCTTCCAGGAACGTGTGTACAGAGAGCAGGAGAGTCATGTTTCGGGCACATTCCCGATGAAGGGCTTATGCTAGAAATATTGACTTTCCTGCTCGTCGGATGCTGCTTGATCTGCTGTGCTTTTCCAGAGGCACATATTTCGACTCTGACCTCCAGCATCTGCAAACTCCCTGTCCAGATGCAGTTAAACATTCCTACAATTAAACCCGATACTATTTCCCAGAAACAACAATTTTCCAAACCGCTTACTGCATTTGCAGACTAAATTCATGGGTTAGGGGCAGCAGTTGGCCATTCGGCTGCAGCATTCAGAATGCTCATGGCTGATCCGAGTGTGTGCGACTATCCATATCCTGTCTGTTCCCAATAAGCATTGACTCTCCTGTGCAGCAAAGATCAGTCGAGCTCAGCCTTGAACATCTTCAATTACCGTGTCTTCACTGCTTCCTGAGGATGAGGACACCACAGAAGAAACACAACACTAACGTGAAATGGACATCCTTATTTCATTGCAGGACCCGTTATTATAAAACTGTATTAACCTAACATCAAATCGCCACCTTTCTTGAAACATAAGGACAGAATACTTCGTAATAGACAAAATCCATTCAGCCCACTAAACCTGTCCAACATTATCACTGACGCTTTTCAATCAAATATGTATTAAATTCATTCTCCCCTCCTGTCCCAGGAAGAGAATAACAGATAGCATAACACCACACGAGCACTAGAAAAGGAGCAGAATTAGGTCATTCGGCATATCGAGTCTGAAAGTGAATATTTCCCTCCATTGAACAGTGTTTCTTACTCAGTTGTTCGGATGTGGATATCACGGAATCTCCACACGATTCACTCCGGTCCTCTCCGACTTGTGCCAGGGTCCTCCCAACATGGCGGGAGATGGGGGGGCGGGGGTGAGGGAACGGATATCGGGCACTCCACCACCCGGTTTGTCGCTTTCTGTCCTATTCCAGACTGTTTATCCTAGAATGGGAGAAAATGTAGGGGGCAATAAGCTGTTAGTACTGTTGTAGATGGTGATGGGTGGGGGGGGGGGGGGGTGAATGGTGAGGTGTCCAGAGGGAGTCAGTTCGCAGTGGAGAATCCATAAGGTGTTATTAGTGTAGTGGTATTGAGTATGCGACAGACAAAATGATGGAAGGAAGGTGCTGAATTCAATAGTGAGAGTGATAATGCATGAAACGTATTTGGTGATAGAGCATGAGCCTTGTTCGGGGGTAGGTGCTATAACAGATATACAGTGAGTGTGAGACAGCAGGGAGAATATGATGACACTTATCCTGGCAGGACGAGGATACAGAATGTCTTGTATTGCTGGACATTTCTTCAGATCATTTCAGCGTCGAGGTGAGCCTCCCCGAATTTCTTGTCCAAGTCTACCACTAATAACGCCACAGACCCTGTCCCTCAGATTCCACAGAATCAGTTTGGAAGGATCTTAGCAACGAGAAACAAATATTGGTGTGTAATGTCATCCAAAACTCTCGTGCAAATTTTGTGTATCTTATGCTCTGGAAATTAGATGTTGTGAGTGCTGCAGTAATACTGAAATATCTCAAGTTGCATCGAAACTGCGTTATCTTAGTGACTGCTCATGCTGTGAAAAATAAATTCCACAAGTGTGTATTAGATAGTTTGAAGAGTATGTTCTGATCCAAACTACAGACAAGATTATTTTGGATTTGGTGCTGTGTGGTCAGAAGGACTAATTAATAACCTTGTTCTGAGGAATAGTGACATTAATATGTTGCATTTCACATGGACCCTGCATACAATATCGAATGTTTGAACATTATGGTCAAGCATCATGGAAGCCTGGAGGCTCGAGGGTCAAGTTCGCTCCAGTGATTTGGGAAAATACGATATAACATTCAGTGGGAGACAAGCAATGGTTATTAGAGTCATAAAGTCCTAAAGCATGGAGACAGACCCTTT
>NW_025205260.1:0-2828 GCF_004010195.1 Chiloscyllium plagiosum | reverse complement strand
AAAAGATGGGGGGTGGGGCCAGTGTAGTTGCGGAAGATGGATTGTTCCACATACCCTACAAAGAGGGTACCACCACAGAAGAAACACAACACTAACGTGAAATGGACATCCTTATTTCATTGCAGGACCCGTTATTATAAAACTGTGTTAACCTAACATCAAATCGCCACCTTTCCTGAAACATAAGGACAGAATACTTAGTAATAGACAAAATCCATTCAGCCCACTAAACCTGTCCAACTGTATTAAACTCATTCTCCGCTCCTGTCCCAGGAAGAGAATAACAGATAGCATAACACCACACGAACACTAGAAAAGGAGCAGAATTAGGTCATTTGGCATATCGAGTCTGAAAGTGAATATTTCCCTCCATTGAACAGTGTTTCTTACTCAGTTGTTCGGATGTGGATATTACGGAATCTCCACACGATTCACTCCGGTCCTCTCCGACTTGTGCCAGGGTCCTCCCAACATGGCGGGAGATGGGGGCGCCGGGGTGAGGGAACGGATATCGGGCACTCCACCACCCAGTTTGTCGCTTTCTGTCCTATTCCAGACTGTTTATCCTAGAATGGGAGAATAGGTAGGGGGCAATAAGCTGTTAGTACTGTTGTAGATGGTGATGGGGGGGGGGGGGTGGTGGTGAATGGTGAGGTGTCCAGAGGGAGTCTGTTCGCAGTGGAGAATCCATAAGGTGTTATTAGTGTGGTGGTATTGAGTATGCGACAGACAAAATGATGGAAGGAAGGTGCTGAATTCAATAGTGAGAGTGATAGTGCATGAAACGTATTTGGTGATCGAGCATGAGCCTTGTTCGGGGGTAGGTGCTATAACAGATATACAGTGAGTGTGAGACAGCAGGGAGAATATGATGACACTTATCCTGGCAGGACGAGGATACAGAATGTCTTGTATTGCTGGACATTTCTTCAGATCATTTCAGCGTCGAGGTGAGCCTCCCCGAATTTCTTGTCCAAGTCTACCACTAATAACGCCACAGACTCTGTCCCTCAGATTCCACAGAATCAGTTTGGAAGGATCTTAGCAACGAGAAACAAATATTGGTGTGTAATGTCATCCAAAACTCTCATGCAAATTTTGTGCATCTTATGCTCTGGAAATTAGATGTTGTGAGTGCTGCAGTAATACTGAAATATCTCAAGTTGCATCGAAACTGCGTTATCTTAGTGACTGCTCATGCTGTGAAAAATAAATTCCACAAGTGTGTATTAGATAGTTTGAAGAGTATGTTCTGATCCAAACTACAGACAAGATTATTTTGGATTTGGTGCTGTGTGGTCAGAAGGACTAATTAATAACCTTGTTCTGAGGAATAGTGACATTAATATGTTGCATTTCACATGGTGTCTGCATACAATATCGAATGTTTGAACATTATGGTCAAGCATCATGGAAGCCTGGAGGCTCGAGGGTCAAGTTCGCTCCAGTGATTTGGTAAAATACGATATAACATTCAGTGGGAGACAAGCAATGGTTATTAGAGTCATAAAGTCCTAAAGCATAGAGACAGACCCTTTGGTCCAAACTGATCCATTCCGATCTAAATGCCTATCCAAACTAACCCCATTTCTCTGCCATTGCCCTGTATCCTTCGAATCCTTTCCTATCCATATATTTGTCCAAATGTCTTTTAAATATTGTTAATATACGCGCCTCAACCACTTGCACTGCCAGCTTATTCCATATGTGTACCAGCCCATGGATTAAACAACGTTGCCCCTCAGGTTCCCTTTTGTTCTTTCCCCTCTAACGTTAAGCTGATGCCCTCTAGTCCTTGATTTCCCCAACCCTTGGAAAAAGACTGACTGCATTTACACTATCCATGCCTCCCATGATCTTATACATTTTCTATAAGATTTTCCTTCAGTGTCTTACAGTCTAAAAAAAAAATGACTTGGCCTGTCCAAACTCTTCCTACAACTCAGACCACTAAGTACTGGCAACATCCTTTTGAATTTCTTCTGCACTCTTTCCAGTTTAATCACATCCGTTTTTGGAGCAAATTGAACAAAGCCGAACACAGTACTCCAAGTGCAGTCTCACCAGCGGCCTGTATAACTGCAATATAACTCCCCAACTTCGATGTTCAATTTCCTAACTGATCAAGGCCAAAAGAGTTGTTCATTGCCGTCTCGCTGTGACTCTACTTTGAGAGAACCAATACTTGAATTCCAAGGACCCTCTGTTCCATTACACTCCTTAAGGTCCTGCCATTCACCAAGAAACTACTACTTTGAATTGATTTTCCAAAATGCAAGACCTCACACTTGTCTACATTAAACTCCATTTGCCATTTCTCGGCACACTCCACAGCTGACCAAGTTCCTGCTGCAATTTCTGATAACCTTCATAACTGTCCACGATACCGCCTACTTTAGTGTCATCAGCAAAATTACTAATCATGCCTTGTACATTCTCAACAAAATCATTGATATAGGTAACAGCAATCGTCCCAGCACCGACCCCTGAGGCACTCCACTTGTCACAGGCCTCCAGTCCGACATGCATCCTTCCACTATTACTCTCTGCTTCCTACCATCGAACCAATTGCGTGTTCAGTTTGCCTTCGGGATTCCATGCGATCAAAACGTTCAGAGTAGCCTATCCTGTGGAATCTTATCAAAGGCATTTCTGATATCTATATAACTACGTCGACCACCCTGCCTTCGTCAACATTTCAGGTCACTTCATCAAATAACTCTAAAACATTTTCAAGTCATGACATCCCACGCGCACAGCTATGCTGACGGTTCATAATCTAACTCTGTCATTCCAAATGCATGCATATCTTATCTCAGAGTCTTCTC
>NW_025205259.1:8644-10263 GCF_004010195.1 Chiloscyllium plagiosum | reverse complement strand
TGCTGATATGCATCTGCGTAATTTGTAAATATTTGTCTGTAGCTTCATAATACGTGCGTTTATATCAATACATCTTCTTAAATTTACTCTCTAGCTTTAGTCTCCTTAACAAGAGAAAACGTACATCCAGCTAATAGACTTTCCAGAACGTCATCTATGGCTCAATAAAATTTCTCATCTAAGATTAAAACTGACAATTCCCCAGAACAAAACGCCTTCATTCCAGGAATGAGTAAAGTGAAACAGCTTTGAAAATCTTCTGAAAGAATTATATGCTTTTTTTAGGGCAGTAGATCAACATTTCACATAGTGTTTAGATGTGGTCTCAGCAATGCCCTTTGCCAGAAACAGCATTATTCCACTTACCTTCTAAATCACTTGCTGCATCTGCAGACTGACTTCACATGATTCATGTATCAGGAACATGAAAACCGCACATATCACAGAGTTCTGCAATCTCTCCCCATTTAAACTGACTACCATTTTTTTAACTTTCCTTCCAAAATAGACAACTCACGGTATGTTTTTTGTTCCCTGTGTGTAACACAATGCAGACTCATTACCTCCATTTGACGACATATTGAATGACCATCTTGGTTTACGACCTAATTGGGCTCGAAGACATTTAGTCCCCTTCCTCCAGATCTTTGATACAGATTATTGATCATTGATAACCCCACAGTGATCTCTAAGGCACTCCATCAATTACAGTCTTGCAACTTGAAAATAAACATTTATTTCGACTCTATTTTCTGTTCACGTGCAGCAGTTCAAGCGGTTTGAATGGCCTCCTCCACGGCTGTGTAATGTACTCAACGAGCTGAATTACTTCATTATATATTCATGTGTAACTCCTTCGTGGTACAGAATGGTCTCCTCCCGTTTCATTGTAGCAATCCTGTCTGAGAGAATGGGGTAGTCCCCTACCCTGTAACAGCCTCGAGGGGTGGATTTAGGGACAATACATGGGGTAGGTGCAGAAGTATATCTCTGTAACGTATCGATGGGTGGATTGAGGGAACAGCACCTGGGGTAGGGACAGCAGTATATCTCTGTAACAGCCTGGAGGTTGGATTGAGAAAGCAACACATTGGGTAGGGGCAGCGGTATATCTCTGTAACAGCCTCGAGGGTGGATTGAGGGAACAACACATGGGGTAGGGGCAGCAGTTGGCCATTCGTCTGCACCATTCAGAATGTTCATGGCTGATCGGATTGTGTCTGACCATCTGTCTCCTCTCTGTTACCAATAAACATTGACTCTCCTGTCCAGCAAAGATCAGTCGAGCTCAGCCCTGAATATCTTCAATAACCGAGTCTTTACTGCTCCCTGAGGATGAGGGCACCACAGACAGCACAATACTATTTCATTGCGGGATCCATTATTTTAAACTGTGTTAACCCAACATCAAATCACCACCTCTTTTCAGATAAAAAGATACAGTAATTAGGAATAGACAGACACCGTTCTGCACTCTAAACCTGCCCCACATTTCCACTGTCTTTTTCCGATCAAATGCTTATCAAACCCGGCCTCTGCTGCTGTGTCAGGAAGATAATACCTGATAGCATAACATCACACGAGAATTAGAAAAGAAGCAGAATTAGGCCATTCGACCC
>NW_025205259.1:6504-8201 GCF_004010195.1 Chiloscyllium plagiosum | reverse complement strand
TTGCTGAATTCAATAGTGAGAGTGGTCATGCATAAGCCTTTTTTGGAGATACAGCTTGAGGCTTGTTCGGGGGTAGGTGCTATAACAGATATACAGTGAGTGTGAGGAGCAGACAGAATACAATGACACTTTTCCGGGCAGATGCTTGTACTGTATTGTTGGACATTTATTCAGATCCTCCTAACGTCGAGGTGAGCCTCCCCGAATGTCCTGTCCATGTCTAAATTAATAACGACACAGACCATGTCCCTCAGCTTTCACAGTTTCAGTTTAGGGAGAGCTTGCAAACAGCAAGGAGAATCAAGGAGAAGTGTTTTAAATATCTAAACCAAAACGGTAGCAGAAAATCTGAACATCATGTGCTCTGGAAATTACACATGCAAGTATTGTGAATACTGCAGTCTTATTGGATGGTCTGAAGTTGTATCTAAACTATGTTAATTAAGTGAGTGTTAATGCTGTGAAAAATAAAATCCATTAGTGTATATTAGGTGGGTTGAAGTGTATGTTGTGAACCAAGCTAGAGAGCAGGTTATTTAGGAATTGGTCTTGTGTGTTAATTACTAACCTTACCCTGAAGCAGCTTTTGAGGAATAGTGACGTTAATAAGGTGTATTTTACATGGCGTTATTAATTTAGACATGGACAGGACATTCGGGGAGGCTCAACTCGACGTTAGGATGATCTGAATAAATGTCCAACAATACAGTACAAGCATCTGCCCGGAAAAGTGTCATTGTATTCTGTCTGCTCCTCACACTCACTGTATATCTGTTATAGCACCTACCCCCGAACAAGCCTCAAGCTGTATCTCCAAAAAAGGCTTATGCATGACCACTCTCACTATTGAATTCAGCAACATCTTTCCCTCACTTTTTCTGTCACTTATGCAATAGCTTCCACACTAATAACACGACAATATCAAATGTGTGAACATTCTGGTCAAACATCATGGAAGCTTGGAGGATCGAGGGTTCAGTTCGCTCCAGTAAATTGGGAAAGTACAATATAACATTCGGTGGGAGACAAGCAATGGTTGTTCAAGTAATAGAGTCCTAGAGCACGGACACAGGTCCTTCAGCTCAAAGTGGTCCATTCTGAACAAAATGTCCATTCACACCAATCCATTGCCCTGTCGTTGCCTTGTATCCTTCTAATCCTTTCCTATCCATGTATTGATCCAAATGCCTTTTAAATGTTGTTAATGTATCCACCTAAAACACTTTCTCTGGTAGCTCATTCCATATGCATTCCAAGATGTGTGTAAAAATCATTGCTCGTCAATTTCCATGTTTATCTTACCCCCTGACTATAAACTGATGCCCTCTCGTCCGTGATTGCTGTCCAACCCTGGGAAGAAAAGACTGGGTGCATTCATTCTCTCCATGCCCCCAGTGATCTTTTAAGCGTCTATAAGATCCCCCTCAGTCTCATATACTTCAAAGTAAAAATCCGAGCTTGTCCAACCTCTCCCTATAACTCAGACCATTAAGACCTTGGCAACATCCTTGTAAATTTCTTCTGCACTCTTTTCAGTTTAATAACATCCTTCCTATAGCAAAGTGAACAAAACTGATCATGACACTTTAAATAATGCCTCACCAGCGTCCTGTATAACTGCGACGTAACTCCTCAACTTCGATACTCAGTGCTCTGACTGATGAAGGCCAGTGTGCCGAAAGCCTTCTTCACTGTCC
>NW_025205259.1:1562-5968 GCF_004010195.1 Chiloscyllium plagiosum | reverse complement strand
GAAGGGCCTGTTCATGTGCTGTACTGTTCTATGTTGTACGACATTGTGGGCTGAAGGGCCTGTTCATGTGCTGTACTGTTCTATGTTGTACGACATTGTGGGCTGAAGGGCCTGTTCATGTGCTGTACTGTTCTATGTTGTACGACATTGTGGGCTGAAGGGCCTGTTCATGTGCTGTACTGTTCTATGTTGTACGACATTGTGGGCTGAAGGGCCTGTTCATGTGCTGTACTGTTCTATGTTGTACGACATTGTGGGCTGAAGGGCCTGTTCATGTGCTGTATTGTTCTATGTTGTACTACATTGTGGGCTGAAGGGCCTGTTCATGTGCTGTATTGTTCTATGTTGTACTACATTGTGGGCTGAAGGGCCTGTTCATGTGCTGTATTGTTCTATGTTGTACTACATTGTGGGCTGAAGGGCCTGTTCATGTGCTGTATTGTTCTATGTTGTACTACATTGTGGGCTGAAGGGCCTGTTCATGTGCTGTATTGTTCTATGTTGTACTACATTGTGGGCTGAAGGGCCTGTTCATGTGCTGTCCTGTTCTATGTTGTACTACATTGTGGGCTGAAGGGCCTGTTCCTGTGCTTTACTGTTCTATGTTGTACGACATTGTGGGCTGAAGGGCCTGTTCCTGTGCTTTACTGTTCTATGTTGTACTACATTGTGGGCCGAAGGGCCTGTTCCTGTGCTTTACTGTTCTATGTTCTACGACATTGTGGGCTGAAGGGCCTGTTCCTGTGCTTTACTGTTCTATGTTGTCCGACATTGTGGGCCGAAGGGCCTGTTCATGTGCTGTACTGTTCTATGTTGTACTACATTGTGGGCCGAAGGGCCTGTTCCTGTGCTGTACTGTTCTATGTTCTACAACATTGTGGGCTGAAGGGCCTGTTCATGTGCTGTACTGTTCTATGTTCTACAACATTGTGGGCTGAAGGGCCTGTTCCTGTGCTGTCCTGTTCTATGTTGTACTACATTGTGGGCCGAAGGGCCTGTTCCTGTACTGTACTGTTCTATGTTCTACAGCATTGTGGGCCGAAGGGCCTGTTCCTGTGCTGTACTGTTCTATGTTGTACTACATTGTGGGCTGAAGGGCCTGTTTCTGTGCTGTACTGTTCTATGTTGTACTACATTGTGGGCTGAAGGGCCTGTTCATGTGCTGTATTGTTCTATGTTGTACTACATTGTGGGCTGAAGGGCCTGTTTCTGTGCTGTACTGTTCTATGTTCTACAACATTTTGGGCTGAAGGGCCTGTTCCTGTACTGTACTGTTCAGTGATCTACAACATATGGGCTGAAGGGCCTGTTCCTGTGCTGTACTGTTCTATGTTCTACAACATTGTGGGCTGAAGGGCCTGTTCCTGTGCTGTCCTGTTCTATGTTGTACTACATTGTGGGCCGAAGGGCCTGTTCCTGTACTGTACTGTTCTATGTTCTACAACATTGTGGGCTGAAGGGCCTGTTCCTGTTCTGTCCTGTTCCATGTTGTACTACATTGTGGGCCGAAGGGCCTGTTCCTGTGCTGTACTGTTCTATGTTCTACAACATTGTGGGCTGAAGGGCCTGTTCCTGTGCTGTCCTGTTCTATGTTGTACTACATTGTGGGCTGAAGGGCCTGTTCCTGTGCTGTACTGTTCTATGTTCTACAACATTGTGGGCTGAACGGCCTGTTCATGTGCTGTACTGTTCTATGTTGTACGACATTGTGGGCTGAAGGGCCTGTTCCTGTGCTGTACTGTTCTATGATCTACAACATTGTGGGCAGAAGGGCCTGTTCCTGTGCTGAACTGTTCTATGTTCTACAACATTGTGGGCCGAAGGGCCTGTTCCTGTGCTGTACTGTTCCATGTTTTACAACATTCAACATTGTGGGCCGAAGGGCCTGTTCCTGTGCTGTACTGTTCCATGTTTTACAACATTGTGGGCTGAAGGGCCTGTTCCTGTGCTGTACTGTTCTATATTCTACAACAATGTGGGCTGAAGGGCCTGTTCCTGTGCTGTACTGGTCTATGTATTTACAACATTTTGGGCTGAAGGGCCTGTTCCTGTGGTGTACTGTTCTATGATCTACAATATTGTGGGCCGAAGGGCCTGTTCCTGTGCTGTACTGGTCTATGTATTTACAACATTTTGGGCTGAAGGGCCTGTTCCTGTGGTGTACTGTTCTATGATCTACAATATTGTGGGCCGAAGGGCCTGTTCCTGTGCTGTACTGGTCTATGTATTTACAACATTTTGGGCTGAAGGGCCTGTTCCTGTGGTGTACTGTTCTATGATCTACAATATTGTGGGCCGAAGGGCCTGTTCCTGTGCTGTACTGTTCCATGTTTTACAACATTGTGGGCCGAAGGGCCTGTTCCTGTGCTGTACTGGTCTATGTATTTACAACATTTTGGGCTGAAGGGCCTGTTCCTGTGGTGTACTGTTCTATGATCTACAATATTGTGGGCCGAAGGGCCTGTTCCTGTGCTGGAATGTTCTATGGTCTACAACATTGTGGGCCGAAGGGCCTGTTCCTTTGCTGTACTGTTCTATGTTCTATCACATAGTGGGATGAAGGTCCTGTTCCTGTGCTGTACTGTTCTATGGTCTAAACTATAGCCTTGGTCTTCCGGCCTGCGATGGCTTCCAGCAAAGTAAACATTGAGCATGTGCTTTGTCTTCCTTGTGTGTCGTTGGACTTAATGACTTTCAAAGTTGATACTTGGAGATTGGAAATGAGTTTCAGGTACCCTGTGTTGAGGTGCAGAGCTACAACACATCCCCACACCTTCCTGGCTAGGATGGTTGTCTAGTTCTGCCCCTCATCTACTTACAGGCTAACGACCACCATAGCCACTAGCTCTTCGGTCAGCCTGGGATACTGCTCGGGCCAAAGAAGGACTGTCATCAGCCCTTGAGTAAAGTAATATCAAAGAGCAGCAAGAGGTACAGATGGATGAGGGAGGAGAGTCACTTAAAATCATGTCTACAGATCAAAGAAGCAATTTCACCACAAGCGGTCTCTCCTCTAAACTACAGGCAACATAGTCTCTTGCACAGAAACTCATTTCCAAGGTCAAGAGGCGCTGTCTTATGAGGAGAGTAGGTTGGGCCTGTACTCATTAGGGTTTATTGAAACATACAAAATTCTCAGACTACTCGGAAAGGCGATGTGGAGAAGTTGTTGCTCCTTGTGGGAGAGTCAAGGACCAGAGGGAAAAGTCTCACAGGAAGTGATCGTCCAGTTGAGTGAGCGAGAGAGATGAGGAGAAATTCCTTCTCTCAGAGGATAGTGGAACATGGTAGGTGAGGCTTTATAATGGACTGCCAATGCTCAGCTTTCAAAGATGCCAATTGCATTGTGCTAGCTGCCCGGGGCCACCATTATTTACAATGTATATTAATGACTGGGATGGGGAAAGTGAATGTACTGTCACTAAGTTTGTGGATGACCTGAATATAGATGGGAAGGCAAGTGGGAAGGATGATATAAATACTCTGCAGAGGGGTTTGGAAAGGTTCAGTGAATGGACTAAGGCTTAGCGAATGGAATAAAATGTGGGGAAAAGTGAGGTTATGCACTTTTGCAGGATGAAGAGAGCAGCTGAATATCATTTGAATGGAGCAGGACTGCAGAAAGCTATAGCGCAGAGGGATTTGGAAGTCCTCATCCAACAATCGCAACAAGTTAACATCCACATTCAGTGGGTCACAGTGAAAGCAAATTGGGGTGGCACGGTGGCTCAGTGGTTAGCACTGCTGCCTCACAGCACCAGGGTCCCAGGTTCGATTCCAGCCTTGGGTGACTGTCTGTGTGGAGTTTGCACGTTGTCTGCATGGGTTTCCTCCCACAGTCCAAAGATGTGCAGGTCAGGTGAACTGGCTATGCTAAATTGCCCCTAGTGTTAGGTGAAGGGGTAAATGTAGGGGAATGGGTCTGAGTGGGTTGCTCTTCGGAGTGTGGACTTGTTGGGTCGAAGGGCCTGTTTCCACACTGTAAGTAATGGCCTAGTGGTATTATCCCTGGACTATTCATCCAGCGACCCAGCTAATGTTCTCGGGGACCCAGGTTCGAATCCCACCACAGTAAATGTTGGAATTTGAATTCAATAGAAAAAGAAAATCTGGAATTAAGAGTCTAATGATGACCGTGAACTGATTGTTGGAAAACCCCATCCGGCTCACTAATTTCCTTCAGGGAAGGAAATCTGCTGTCCTTACCTGGTCTGGCCTACATGTGACTCAGAATATTGAGTACAGGAGTTATGAGGTCATGTTTGGAGGTGTACTGGACATTGGAGAGGCCACTTTTGCAATATTCCGTACAATTCTGGTCTCCATCCTATTGGAAGGATGTTGTGAAACTTGAAAGGATTCAGAAAAGATTTGCAAGGATGTTGCCAGGGTTGGAGGATTTGAGC
>NW_025205259.1:0-1556 GCF_004010195.1 Chiloscyllium plagiosum | reverse complement strand
AGGGGAAAGATATAAAAAAGACCTAAGGGTCAACTTTTTCATGCAGAGGGTGGTACGTGTGTGGAATGAGCTGCCAGAGGAAGTGGTGGAGGCTGGTACAATTGCAACATTTAAAAGGCATTTGGAATGGTATATGAATAGGAAGGGTTTGGAGGGATATGGGCCGGGTGCTGGCAGGTGGGACTAGATTGGGTTGGGATATCTGGCCGACATGGAAGCGTTGGACCGAAGGGTCTGTTTCCATACTGTACATCTCTATGACTCTATGACTCCAGACCCACAGCAATGTGATCGACTTTTAACTGCCCTCTGGGATAATTAGGGAAGAAATGCTGGCCTAGCCAGTGATGCCCTCATCCTGTGAATGAACAAATAAAGTAAAAAAAAAGGACTGTTGGCCTTTATTTCAACGGAAACTGGGTATGAGAATCGGCAGGTCTTGTTGAAATGATACAAGACAGTGGACAGACCATAATTGGAAACCTGTGAGCTTTCACTTCATTCTCTGAGGAAAGCTGTTCTTGCGTTGGAGGCAGTCCAGAGGAGGGTCACGAGGCTGATAGCAGATAAGGAGGGACTGACTTATCAAGAGAGTTGCGTAGATTAGGCCTACACTCATTGCAGTTTAGAAGAATGAGAGGGAATCTTATTGAAACAGATAAGAGTTTCAGGAGGTTCACAGGGTAGATGTGGAGATGTTGGTTTGCCTTGTGGGAGAGTCCCGGATTGTCTCAGAGTAAGAAGTTGCCTATTTAAGATCGAAATGAGGAGGAATTTCTTCCCTGAGAGCAATGACCTTGCAGAATGTTTTTACTGCAGAGGGTTGCTGAGGCTGTTTAGTATATTCAAGGCTGAGATAGACTGACTCTGGATTAGAGTGGTGCTGGAAGAGCACAGCGGTTCAGGCAGCATCCGAGGAGCAGGAAAATCGATGTTTCGGGCAAAAGCCCTTCATCAGGAATAAAGGCAGAGAGCCTGAAGCGTGGAGAGATAAGCTAGAGGTTATCTCTCCACGCTTCAGGCTCTCTGCCTTTATTCCTGATGAAGGGCTTTTGCCCGAAACGCGATTTTCCTGCTCCTCGGATGCTGCCTGAACTGCTGTGCTCTTCCAGCACCACTAATCCAGAATCTGGTTTCCAGCATCTGCAGTCATTGTTTTTACCTCGTTGAGATAGACTGATGTTTACAGAGAAAGGGATTTGAGGTTTATAGGGAAAAGGCAGGAAAGTTAGGATGGTCAGATCAGTCACAATCTCATTGAGTGGTGGAGCAGAGTCGATGGGCTGAATGGTCTCCTTTCTCTCCAATGTCTATGTTCTTATCCTGGGAGTGGGTCGGCTTTAAGTGAAAGTGGATGATGCTGTAGTTGAGTAGACTTGCCTCTGGGAAATCTTCATCCACAGAAGAATCCAACTGTTCTTCATCCACAGAAGAATCCATCCCTGCAATTAGACCTACCCCAGCTCAGGACAACACTCTCACAGACCTGCAAAGGACTGTTCTTCATCCACAGAAGAATCCATTCCAAACCAAAGGAGTAGCCATGGGCCCCAGCT
>NW_025205258.1:9393-10263 GCF_004010195.1 Chiloscyllium plagiosum | reverse complement strand
GAATCCTACCTGGCTCGCAGGCAGGGCAGACGTCAATCCTGCTTAAAAACTGATTTTTCTTAAGCCTAAATAAGGTATGAGCTCTTCATCTGCAAGAACGAGAATGCCCTCATTAAATGTCCCCGAGAACATGAGAGTCAATGTTCCAGCGTCATCACAGGAGGGAAGCCGAATAGTCGTACACGTTGCTCATGGGCACCTTTCCATTTCATAACGCCATCGATCGAAGAACTGATGCTCACTTTGAGCATTTTTCGAAACTCTTTGGCCAGTGGAATCAGAGAAGAATGAAGGGTTAACTGTCCAACTGATTTTATAGAGAGTGAGTTCCAGAGTCTACCACCTGCTGACTGATAAAGTTTACCTACCAGTCTATTCAAAGCTTTCTGCATCTTATCTGAAATCTACAAACCCTGGTGATCGAGCAAGAGCAAATATTTCCTTCAATCTGTAATTCCTTGCTCCTCATTATTTCGTACACGTCAATCATGTCTCCTCACAATCAGCTCTGCTCTGAGAAAAACAACATTTTGAAAGTCTTGTGTTCACTGAAATTTCTTGCCTGTTTTTAACAGTTCGGTGAGTGGAGTAGTCTCACTGCTAACATTCAGCACAAACTTTCAGTAAAAGCCACTCAATGCGGGGAACCGTAGTCCTGCTATTTTCGTCAACAATGTGTAAAAGTCCTCTGTAACTTTCGTTTTCGCATGCCGTAGGGCTATATGTCCGTGTTCAACGATATATCCCAGGAAGGTGACTTTGGGTTTGGCAGATTCACTTTCAGCGAGGTTTACAAACAAGTTTGACTTCCAAATTTGATCAAAAAGCCCGATAAATGCTGTAAATATTCAATCCACGAGAGACTGAAAG
>NW_025205258.1:0-9115 GCF_004010195.1 Chiloscyllium plagiosum | reverse complement strand
CTTTAAAGGGTTATGCCTGCAAGATGTTACAGAGTCAGAACAGCATCTCCTATATTTACATCATCTACAATTAGATTATTCATTCCCAGTATATTTCAGCAGATCTCCCCATGCAAGAGTAATAACTGTTTCGATTTTCTTCTGGTAGATAACTGAATAACTTTACCAATTTTGGACAACTTTTGCATTGTCCACTTTTATTTCAGGAACATCCAATGCAGAATTCCCTGACATTGAGGGCGGCACGGTGGTTAGCACTGCTGCCTCACAGGGTTCACTTCCCGCCTCAGCCGACTGACTGTGTGGAGTTTGCACGTTCTCCCCGTGTCTGCATGGGTTTCCTCCGGGTGCTTCGGTTTCCTCCCACAGTCCAAAAACGTGTAGGTTAGGTGAATTGGCCATGCTGAATTGCCTGTAGTGTTAGGGGAATGGGTCTCGGTGTTGTTGCGCTTCGGCGGGTCGGTGTGGACTTGTTGGGCCGAAGGGCCTGCTTCCACACTGTGAGTAATCTAATCTAAATAAATGTTAACTTTTATTGTGATCAGTATTTTGAGATTTGTATCGGATTTAAGAAGAAAACGAACAATTAATATGAGAACTTCAGTGAATTTACAGAGGCAACTCTCAGTTTTTGCTCTGATGAGCTGATAAATAATTTTAATGGGCATGAGCTAAAAATGTTTGCGCCTACAGTTTAACAAAACCCAGTTTACACTTGTTTTGCAATATTTGGGCTGAAAACCTGTTTGAGAAAAGCAAAAATCAGGCCCATCAACATCTCTTCATGTTAGAACCCGTGGTCTTTAGGAATAAAGAATATATATATTGCTTTGAGCAACCAGTGTTGTGTGTAATTACTGCAGTTATTGAATGGAATGACAACCAGATACTTACTGACATGCTTGCTTTCAGGAGCAATAAGATAGTTACTTAGAATGTTCCACTAAATAGTAATTAGCTGGTCATGAAGACGTTTGTATGGCTTTCTGTGAAGTGTTTTATGTGATCATGGATTTCAATAACATTGAGATAGTTTACAAAATTTAGGAACAGGTTGATAACTCAATGTTAAAGATATGTGAAGTCAACAATTTGAAAAAAAGTCTTTGGTAGAATTCCTTCTTCAAACACAATTAAACCATTATGCAAGATGTGAGATAAATGTGAGGCATGCAAGTTTCAAATGACCACACGCCAATATTTTCAAAATATATTAAACTTTCATTCAATATGAATAAGTGAATGGAAAATAAACGCAAATTCTCGACGATTGATAAATTGAACAATAATTAGAAATTTAATTTGATCAAAGGACATAAGCATAATTAAATAATTTGCAAAATTTAGTTAGAAATGGAAGGAATCAGCTGACTCATGATTAATAGGAAGTTACATTTCATTATTTTACAGCAAAAGAAATCAACTTTTATTACACCTTTATAATAATGGAGAAGAATGATTTATGTGCTTGAAATGTTTGAATTTAGTGCTTTTTCACTTTTATGACTGCAATGTTCTCAAACATCTTCCATGAATTTAGGTCCAGGAGAATTACATACTCCCTTTTCCTGGGAACCTGAATAAAATATCTTCTTTTGAAACAAAGGGAAAAAATGGGTGGCACAATGGTAAGCACTGCTGTGTCCCAGCGCCAGGGACCAGGGTTCCATTCTCATCTCGGGTGACTGTCTTCATGGCATTTGCACACTCTCCCCATGTCTGCGTGGGTTTCCTGCCACAATTTAAAGAATCACAGGCCAGGTGAATCGGCCATGCTAAATTTCCCATAGAGTGATGTACATGAGTCGGGGTAAATATATGGTATGGGGTTTGGGTGGGCTACTCTTTGGAGGGTCGGTGTGGATTTGTTGCGCCGAAACGCATGTAGAGAACCTAATCTAATGAACAGCGGGGCGTGAATTAGTCATTCAATGTGACTGTTCACGTGAAGACAACTTTCCTTCATTACAAAAAAGTTAAATTTTCAAACATTAAAAAAGATTGTTTAATGAAACAGCAAAGAGATTTTTTTTCTTTTTTGTTGTGTGAAATATCATGAATTTTAACTTATTTTGTAGCATGAAGGATAGTTAATTCTTATTGTGATTATAAACACAATAAATGTTAGCATTGAAGTGAAAATAATTACATGAATTCAACATTGTACCACCATTAAAATAAAACTTGATTCTCACAATGATTGAGAGATTATACACTGCAATATTTTTATATTTGTTCATATGCTGAGTTGTAATTCCACATTGATGCAAGATACTGGATTGTACAATTATTAGAAATTCGCAGCAAGTGGATTCTCAAAATTCTATCAGTTTAAGAATAATGAGAAATCTCATATTGCTGTTTGACTGAGCAATGTATAGAAACGAACAGGCATTATTCCAAAGAAAGGTAATTATAGTTCTCTGAAATTTTTTAGTCTGAGATTATTGTGATTTTTCAAATGAGCAAATATCAGACATTTACAAAGAGTGTTTGATTGGAAGTGATTGGTTCCATTGTGGGACAGTTGACCTGAAAAAAAAATGGATTTTTACATTGTAGCATTCGTTAAACTTAACTTAAAATTAACTTACAATGTGAATTTCACTATATTTGTTAGACGAATTGAAATTCTTGTGCAATTATTGCAATGATAATGATTGGACAATTAATGTTGAAATGGAAACAAATAAATTGATTCAATAGCTTAACAACACTTTGCTGCGATGTTGATTGCATAGTCATGAAGGTTGGTAAACAAAGGAATACAACATAGGTTTAAAGACTGAACAAAAAAAAGAGCCATTCAGTGATTATTGGACAAAGTTTTGTTTTTGTTTTAAAACTTGCAACAAATCAGGATCATCAACATCCCAAAAATGTTGGTGCTAGCATCCTCAGCCATCTGCAATTAAAAAAAGACTATTGGTTTTAACTGCATATATCCTGTGTAATTACTGAATGGAAATGTAAGATATCGATTGAATTCATTGGATGGAATGACCAGCAAATGTTTAATGTGGTTCTTGCTCTCAGGAACAAGAAGAAACTTAGGTGATTCTACTAAACTTTAATTATATGATCACCAAGACCTTTGTGGGGCTCGATGTGCCATGTATTGATTTCAATTACATTGAGATATTTTGTGTGATATAGGAATGGATTAATGATTGGGTGTGAAAGATCATAATTAAAGTAACTGTTTTAAAAATTTACTAGAATTCCTTTGCGAATCACATTTTAAAACAACATGTGATAAGTGAGATATTGGCAACATCGATATTCAAGTGAACACACTCCAATATTTTCAAAGCATTTCAATTTCACACTAAATATGAGTAGGCGAGTGGAAAATAACATGAGCTCTGACTACATCAATTGAAGAGGAAGGAGAAATTTAATTTGATCAAACGTTGGAGCAATATTTTGCTGTATAGTAAAGGTAATCACCTGAGTGAAGGGCAATAGGAATTGGCATCTGTTTGATTTACTGAAGGAGAAATCAATTTTTTATCTTGCATAGTAGAGAAAAAGGACTGATGTACGTGAGGTGCTGAAATGCATATTGTTTATGTATTAAATGTTTATTGAAACTCTTGCAGGATTGAATTCACAGAATATTTCATATTTGAAAATTTCTGAGCTGATTGGCAGTAAAATGTTATTGATCACCTTATGGATAATAATGGGATTCTTTTTTAAAATTCCCTATAGTGTGGAAACAGGCCCTTTCGCCCAACAAGTCCACAGTGACCCATCCAGTAGCATTTCCCTCTCACTAATGCACCGAACACTATAGACAATTTAGCATGGCCAATTCACTTAACCTACACATCTTTGGACTGTGGGAGGAAGCCAGAATGCCGAGACGAAACCCACGCACACACGGGGAGAATGTGCAAATTCCTCACACACAGTCGCCCGAGGCTGGAGTCGAACCAGGGACCCTGGTACTATGAAGCCACAGTGGTAACTACTGAGCCACCGTGTCGTACCAATGCTTGACAGATATTTTAAACAAACAAATCATTATTTAGATATTTTAAGTTTTAAAAACTACAATGTTGTCAAATTTAAAATTTACTGATACTACAATGCGATACATATTTTTGTTAGTGACCTGAAGATAATAAATTGCAGAGTTCTGTGATTATGGGAATGAACAACTGATAGAAGCAAATCCAATGTTGAATTGAAAAGCAAATCACTCTCCGCCTCGATATTTTCGAAACAACATTTTGAGCTGCTCTGACACATGTCTGTTGAAGGTGGGAATTCAATCCACGCCTTCTAGTCTTGTAGTCATGATTTGGAGATGCCGGTGTTTGACTGGGGTGTACAAAGTTAAAAATCACACAACACTAGGTTATAGTCCAACAGGTTTAATTGGAAGCACACTAGCTTTAGGAGCGACGTTCCTTCATTACCTATCACCTGATGAAGGAGAATCGCTCCGAAAGCTAGTGTGGTTCCAATTAAACCTGTTGGACTATAACCTGGTAATGTATGATTTTTAACTTTAGTCTTGTTGTAGAGACATTGCCAGAGCTGCACAAGAGCCTTTCATTATGTTCTCATCAAGGAAGGGTGGGAGTATTGTCACATCCTCACTGTGGTTATGCAAATGAAAACTAAACAAGATTCATTGCGATAATTGGCCTTATTCTGTGTGCAATGGAATAACAATGACGTAGTAATTCAAAATAATAACGGTACAAAGCACAAATGGTCTAAATTAAAAATTAATATCATGATAATTAAATGAAAGACATGTA
This sequence comes from Chiloscyllium plagiosum, assembly GCF_004010195.1. NCBI lineage: Eukaryota > Metazoa > Chordata > Chondrichthyes > Orectolobiformes > Hemiscylliidae > Chiloscyllium > Chiloscyllium plagiosum. The sequence continues at coordinate 4,340 of NW_025205258.1, read as the reverse complement.
GACATAATCATATGATGTTGCAAATTCATTAAAACTATTCAATATGTTTAAAGCATTTGTTTTTATAATAAAAAGACAATCAGAAATTTTTGCAGTATTAGGAAATCAGAAAAAAGTGTTATTCAATGTGACTATTCAGTTGCAGCCAACTTCCCTTTCTTGCAGTATTTACAACATTCAACAATTCATAATTTACGCTGATTGATCAAGGAAAGAGCAAACAGCTGCAAATTCTTTTTCTTGTTTACACAAAAAACTCACAAAATTTGAACTAATTTTTCACACTGAAAATATTTAATTCAGTGTAATCAGAAATGTTAGCATTGAAGGAAAATATAATCAAATCCAAACACACATCGATATTCACAATGCAAATCCTTTTCATCAGTTGATGTACTGAGCTATAATTCCACTGTCATACCCCTTAATGTACTGAGCAACTATGAGATTTTAGCACTAACTAGACTATTAACATGCGATGAGTGAACTGAATATTAATAAGAAATCTCTCATTGCTATTTGAACCAGCAATGTGTATAAATAAACAGTATTTATTGGATAAAATGTCATTAGATATCTCATAATGGATGATGCTGTGATTACTTGACTGTTCAAATGAGTAGCAATCAGCTATTTGCAATGAACATTGGATGGAAAATTAATGCTTTTGTTTTATGAACTTGAATAAATTGCTTTGGTTTATTGTATTATTGGCATTAAGAAATAATGGATTAAGGTAAGATATGAATCTCAGAAGTTTTCTGACAGGTTTCTAATCAAACTATCAGTGAAATGTTATGGCGCAGTACATCAGTAACTATAAACCTTTTAAACACATGCATTAAATATATTTGTTAATTCAGAACAAAAATTGAAAAATTACCTGTGCAAATGTCATTGACCGTATCTTTCAATTATACTTAAGTTTTTTGTTGACCTATTTTCTTCCTAATTCTGACAGTCACGGTTAAATATTCATTATATTAAATGTCATGTGAGTTACACATGATTTTACTTGAAATGAGCATATAACTTTGACCTGTGCAGCAAAGGAATGGATACTTTGCCAATGACGTCATTCTGAACATGGTGCCAAATGAAACTCCTCCCTCTGCCTGCCCTTGGCTCAAAACCCTCCAGTCCTTCCATATTCATGTGCCAAACTAAATGACTTGTAAACGCTCCAATTGTATCTGCCTTCACCACCACCCCTGGAAATCCATTCCAGACACCTACCACTCTCTGTAAAAATATATTTGTCCCTCCCATCTCCTTTGAAGTCCCCACCATTCACCCACCCCATCCCCTGCCCCAACATCTTAAGTGCATGCCGCATAGTATTTGACATTTCAATTCTCAGAAAAACATTCTGACTGTTAACCCGATCTATGCATATAATATTTTTTCATGATTTGATCAAGTCTCCCCTCAGAGTCCACTGCTCCAGAGAAAATATCCTGGCATCTCATTATAGTTCATACCCTCTACCAAAGGCAGCATCCTAGTAAGCCCCCTCTGCACCATCTCCGAAAGCCTCTACATCCTTCCTGTAATGTGGCACACAGAACTGAACACAGTTCTCTAAGTATGGCCTAAACAAACTCTTATAAAGTTGCAACATGACAATCTGACTCTGGTAATCAATTCGCTGACCAATAGAGATAAGCATGCCAAATGCCATCTTTACCACCCAATCTACTTGCGTGTTCTATTTAAGGGAACCATGGACTTGAATTACCCAATTCCCATGAACAACACAGCTATTCACGGTCCTGACTTTAACCACATACTTTTCCTTATTATTTAATGTCTCAAGGAACAGCACCTCACACCTACCTGGATTAAACTCCATCTGCTATTTGTCCGCCCATTTCTGCAGCTTTTCTGTGTCCCACTGTAATATTCCACACTCTCTACACCATTCACTATTCCCTCAACCTTTGCATTGTCTGCAAACTTACTAATCCATCATTTATATTTTCATCCAAGTTATTTTTTGTACGTCATAAACAACAGAGTCCCAGTAGAGATCCCTGTGGAAGAACGAGGGAAAAATAGAATTCTTGAATAAATGAAACTCTTGAATGACAAAAGAATTCTGATCAATAATCCTGAATGTCATTAAAAAAACAATATTTTAATCCTCAGTTTACCAAACTTAATGAATATCTAGCCAAGATCAAACTGCTTTGAAAATATTGAATCATTTTAATTGTTGAGTTCTAACATTATATTCCTTCACAGAATGAGGTGTCGCTGTAGAGGCCAGCAGTTATTTCCCATCCCTAATTGCCCAGAGGACAGTTGAGAGTCAGCCACGTTGTTGTGGGTATGGAGTCAAACCTGCCATGGTGGGATTCAAATCTGGGTCCCCAGAATGTCATCTGGATCTCTGGATTAACAGGCTACCAATAATGCTACTAAGCCATTGCCTTCCCTATAAAGATTTTTTTCACATTAATTATCACACCGTAATGAAATTTAGTCTTTGTAACAAGCATCATGACATTCCCCCTTTAACTTTAATCCATTATTTCTTAATCCCAGTATCATCATGAAATATTAACATTTGTTCTGGTCAACACACCAGCAATCAACCAAAGATTTTTCATCCAACACTCATAGTAAATATCTGATACTCTTTCATCTGACTTCTCGTTTTAATGGAAGGATTATTAATCAGCTTTATCAATTATAAGAAGTCAAATTAATTTTCACAACAATATTTCAGTTCTCTCCAACATATTGCACAGTCACATTGCAATACACATTTTCTCATTATTCTTAAATTTGTTTTCAGCTATTTTAAACCATTTTCTTGCAAATAACGAACAGGTTTCAATCCAATATATCCAGCTGTCGATGTGGAAGTATGGCTTCGTACATCAACTGACTCAAAAAATCATTGCACTTTACAATCTCCCAAACGTAGCTAAATTTAATTTTATGGGTGGAAACTTAGTTGGATTGATTTGATTATATTTCACTTCATTGCTCACATTTATTGCAGTTCTTGGTAAAAATCCATTAAATTTCCAATGATTTCATCAAATACCACCTGTTTGGAAAAAAGGGAATTTGCTTTCAGCTGATCTGTCATCTTTAATACCTTTTCTTTTTTCCCCAATTCATTCACATTGTTTTTAAATGTTTAGTTCAATGGATGAAAAAGTGATTTGAAGATACAGAAATGTTAAAGCTTTTATCCCAAATTATTTGTCAATGTACAATCTTTGCAGAAGTGTGTCACAATTCTTCTTTCTACCAAATGTCATGGATTGTACCTTTCACTAACAAGGATAATCACATTCATTTCTATTCACGTTCTGTCTAATTCTGTTCCAAATGTCTAACCACTGATTGCGGTGAAAATTTGACAAATTATAAGTTACCTTTCTCTCCAAGAAATACAATGGAAAAAAAAGAGAATTCTTGAATTGCCTGCATTTTTGAATGAAAACATAATTCTGTTTGATAATGACTATTAATTTCCTTTCAACCGATCAACCTAGTTACCTTGTTTTAATCCAGTTTACTGATCTTTATGAATATTTAATCAACATCAAGGTAAGCGACTTGAAAGCATTGGAACAGTCTTTTTTTTAGAATTCTAACATGTATTATAAAAAAACCCGAAAGATCTGTAGATGCTGTAGATCAGGAACAAGAACTTGAAATTGCTGGGAATAGTCAGCAGGTCTTGCAGAATCAGTGGAGATAAAGCAGAGTTAATGTTTTGGATTGATTGACCTTCTGCAAAAGAGTCCTCAGTGTCAACACATCTGCAAACAAAAAATGACTTCACATCTAGTTATGTAGAAAATATCACATTTTTTTCTTATCTGAATACTCATAATAATTATTGCTTATTATTCCGCCTAAGCAATTCACTCCAATAACTGCTGTTGATTTTTGAGTCAAATAACAATGAGATATATCAGTATTCTTTAGTTTACTACTTCCAGTTTTTTTTTAATCTAATTATTTCCAATATCTAGTAATAGATTTTTTTTCAATCCAGGTTTCCTACAATGTGGAAATATGGCTCAGTTCATCAACTGATGTAAACGTTTACATTGTATATTCTCCTTATCATTGTGAAGATTGATTTTCGCTTCTACAATGGAAACTCTGATTAAGTGAATTGGTTGTGAACAAAAATGTATTTTGAAGAAGGGTCACTAGACCCAAACATGACCTCTGCTTTCTCTCTGCAGATGCTGCCAGACTTGCTGAGCTTTATTCCAGCAATTTCTGATTTTATAACTGATTTCCAGCCTGCACATTTCTTTGGTTTCTTGCATTTTTTGTCTTTCACATTAATGCTAGCATTTATATAT
>NW_025205257.1:4358-10261 GCF_004010195.1 Chiloscyllium plagiosum | reverse complement strand
GTGTACCCATGCATCACAATGTGTACCAGCCCCATGTACCCATCCATCATAGTGTGTACCGGCCCCATGTACCCATCCATCACAGTGTGTACCGTCCCCGTGTACCCATCCATCACAATGTGTACCAGCCCCGTGTACCCATCCATCATAGCGTGTACCGGTCCCATGTAGCCAACCATCACAGTGTGCACCAGCCCCGTGTACCCATCGATCACAGTGTGTACCGGCCCCGTGTACCCATCCATCACAGTGTGTACCAGCCCCGTGTACCCATCCATCACAATGTGCACCAGCCCCGTGTACCCATCACAGTGTGTACCAGTCCCGTGTACCCATCCATCCCGGTGTGTACCAGCCCCGTGTACCCATTCATCACAGCGTGTACCGGTCCCATGTACCCATCCCCCACAGTGTGGACTGTCCCCGTGTACCCATCCATCACAGTGTATTCCGGCCCCGTGTACCCATCCCCCACAGTGTGTACTGGCCCCGTGTACCCATCCCTCATAGTGTGTACCGTCCCCGTGTACCCATCCCTCACAGTGTGTACCAGCCCCACGTGCCCATCCATCACAGTGTGTACCGGCCCCGCGTACCCATCTATCACAGTGTGTACCGGCCCCGTGTACCCATCCATCACAGTGTGTACCGGCCCCGTGTACCCATCCATCACAGTGTGTACCGTCGGCATGTACACATCCCTCACAGTGTGTACCAGCCCCATGTACCCATCACAGTGTGTACCGTCCCAGTGTACCCATCCATCACAGTGTGTGCCAGTCCCGTGTACCCATCCATCCTGGTGTGTACCAGCCCCGTGTACCCATCCATCACAGTGTGTCCATGCCCCGTGTACCCATCCATCACAGTGTGTACCGTCCCGGTGTACCCATCCATCATAGTGTTTACCGGCCCCATGTACCCATCCATCACAGTGCGTCCATGCCCCGTGTACCCATCCATCACAGTGTGTACCGTCCCGGTGTACCCATCCATCATAGTGTATACCAGTCCCGTGTACCCATCCATTACAGTGTGTACCGTCCCCGTGTACCCATGCATCACAGTGTGTACCGTCCCCGTGTACCCATCCCCCATAGTGTGTACCGGCCCCGTGTACCCATCCATCACAGTGTGTACCGGCACGGTGTACCATTCACAGTATGTACCGTCCCGGTGTACCCATCCATCACAGTGTGTACCGTCCCCGTGTACCCATCACAGTGTGTACCGTCCCAGTGTACCCATCCATCACAGTGTGTACCGGCACGGTGTACCCATCACAGTATGTACCGTCCCCGTGTACCCATCAATCACAGTGTGTACCGTCCCCGTGTACCCATCACATTGTGTACCGGCCCCATGTGCCCATCCATCACAGTGTGTACCAGCCCGGTCTACCCTTCTGTCACAGTGTGTACCAGCCCCGTGTACCCATCACAGTGTGTACCGGCATTGTGTCCCCATCCATCACAGTGTGTACCAGCCTCGTGTACCCATCCATCACAGTGTGTACCAGCCTCGTGTACCCATCCATCACAGTGTGTACCAGCCTCGTGTACCCATCCATCACAGTGTGTACCAGCCTCGTGTACCCATCCATCACAGTGTGTACCAGCCTCGTGTACCCATCCATCACAGTGTGTACCGGCCCCGTGTACCCATCCATCACAGTGTGTACCAGCCTCGTGTACCCATCCATCACAGTGTGTACCGTCCCCGTGTACCCATCCCTCACAGTGTGTCCCGGCCCCGTGTACCCATCCATCACAGTGTGTACCGGCCCCGGGTACCCATCCATAACAGTGTGTACCAGCCCCGCGTGCCCATCCATCACAGTGTGTACCGGCCCCATGTGCCCATCCATCACAGTGTGCACCAGCCCCGTGTACCCATCCATCAGAGTGTGTACCGGCCCCGCGTACCCATCCATCACAGTGTGTACCGGCCCCGTGTACCCATCCATCACAGTGTGTACCGGCCCCGCGTGCCCATCCATCACAGTGTGTACCGGCCCCATGTGCCCATCCATCACAGAGTGTACCGGCCCCGTGTACCCATCCCTCACAGTGTGTACCGTCCCCATGTACACATCCCTCACAGTGTGTACCAGCCCCGTGTACCCATCCATCATAGTGTATACTGTACCCATCCATCACAATGTGTACCGGCCCCATGTACCAACCCATCCTGGTGTGTACCAGCCCCGTGTACCCATCCATCACAGTGTGTACCGGCCCCGTGTACCCATCTATCACAGTGTGTACCGGCCCCATGTACCCATCCATCACAGTGTGTCCATGCCCCTTGTACCCATCACAGTGTTTACCAGCCCTGTGTACCCATCCATCATAGTGTATACCGGCCCCGTGTACCCATCCATCACAGTGTGTACCGTCCCCGTGTACCCATCCATCACAGTATGTAACAGCCCCATTTACCCATCCATCACAGCGTGTACCGGCCGCGTGTACCCATCTAACACAGTATGTAGCAGCCCCGTGTACCCATCCATCACAGTGTGCACCAGCCCCGTGTACCCATCCATCACCATGTGTACCAGCCCTGTGTACCCATCACAGTGTGTATCGGCCCCGTGTACCCATCCATCACCGTGTGTACCAGCCACGTGTACCCATCCATCACAGTGTGTACCAGCCCCATGTACCCATCCATCACAATGTGTACCAGCCCCGTGTACACATCACAGTGTGTACCGGCCCCGTGTACCCATCCATCACAGCGTGTACTAGCCCCATGTACCCATCCATCACAGGTGTGTACCAGCCCTGTGTACCCATCACAGTGTGCAGCGTCCCCGTGTACCCATCCATCACAGTGTGTACCGTCCCCGTGTAACCATCCATCACAGTGTGTACTGGCCCCATGTACACATCCCTCACAGTGTGTACCAGCCTCATGTACCCATCACAGTGTGTACCGTCCCCGTGTACCCATCCATCACAGTGTGTCCATGCCCCATGTACCCATCACAGTGTGTACTGGCCCTGTGTACCCATCCATCACAATGTGTACCGTCCCCGTGTACCCATCCATCATCGTGTGTACTAGCCCCATGTACCCATCCATCACAGGTGTGTACCAGCCCTGTGTACCCATCACAGTGTGCAGCGTCCCCGTGTACCCATCCATCACAGTGCATACTGGCCCCGTGTACCCATCCATCACAGTGTGTACCATCCCCGTGTACCCATCCATCACAGTGTGTACCGGCCCCGTGTACCCATCCCTCACAGTGTGTACCGGTCCCACGTGCCCATCCATTACAGTGTGCACCAGCCCCGTGTACCCATCCATCACAGTGTGTACCGGCCCCGTGTACCCATCCATCACAGTGTGTACCTGTCCCGTGTACCCATCCATCACAGTGTGTACCAGCCCCGTGTACCCATCCCTCACAGTGTGGACTGTCCCCGTGTACCCACCCATCACAGTGTGTACCAGCCCTGTGTACCCATCACAGTTTGTACCGGCCCCGTGTGCCCATCCATCACAGTGTGTACCAGCCCTGTGTACCCATCACAGTTTGTACCGGCCCCGTGTGCCCATCCATCACAGTGTGTACCGTCCCCGTGTACCCATCACAGTTTATACCGGCCCCGTGTACCCATCCATCACAGCGTGTACCGGTCCCGTGTACCCATCCATCACAGTGTGTACCGGTCCCGTGTACCCATCCATCACAGCGTGTACCAGCCCCGTGTACCCATCTAACACAGTATGTAGCAGCCCTGTGTACCCATCCATCACAGTGTGTACCGACCCCGCGTACCCATCCATCACAGTGTGTACCGACCCCGTGTATCCATCCATCACAGTGTGCACCAGCCCCGTGTATCCATCCATCACAGTGTGCTAATCATCCCCGTATACCCATCCATCACCGTGTGTCCCAGCCACGTGTACCCATCCATCACAGTGTGTACCAGCCCCATGTACCCATCCATCACAATGTGTACCAGCCCCGTGTACCCATCCATCACAGTGTGTACCGGCCCCATGTACACATCCCTCACAGTGTGCAGCGTCCCCGTGTACCCATCCATCACAGTGTGTACCGGCCCCGTGTACCCATCCATCACAGTGTGTACCGGCCCCGCGTACCCATCCATCACATTGAGTACCGTCCCCATGTACACATCCATCACAGTGTGTACCGGCCCCGTGTACCCATCCCTCACCTGAGTACCGTCCCCATGTACACATCCCTCACAGTGTGTACCAGCCTCATGTACCCATCACAGTGTGTACCGTCCCCGTGTACCCATCCATCACAGTGTGTACTGGCCCTGTGTACCCATCCATCACAGTGTGTACCGTCCCCGTGTACCCATCCATGACAGTATGTACCAGTCCCGTGTACCCATCCATCACAGTGTGTACCGGCCCCATGTACACATCCCTCACAGGGTGTACCGGCCCCGTGTACCCATCCATCACAGTGTGTACCGGCCCCATGTACACTTCCCTCACAGTGTGTACCAGCCCCGTGTACCCATCACAGTGTGTACCGTCCCAGTGTACCCATCCATCATGGTGTGTACCAGCCCCGTGTACCCATCCATCACAGTGTGAACCGGCCCCGCGTACCCATCCATCACAGTGTGAACCGGCCCCGCGTACCCATCCATCACAGTGTGTACCGGCCCCATGTACACATCCCTCACAGTGTGTACCGTCCCCGTGTACCCATCCATCACAATGTGTACCAGCCCCGTGTACCCATCCAGCACAGCGTGTACCGGTCCCATGTACCCAACCATCACAGTGTGCACCAGCCCCGTGTACCCATCCATCACAGCGTGCACCATCCCCGTGTACCCATCGATCACAGTGTGTACCGGCCCCGCGTACCCATCCATCACAGTGTGTACCGGCCCCGTGTACCCATCCATCACAATGTGCACCAGCCCCGTGTACCCATCACAGTGTGTACCAGTCCCGAGTACCCATCCATCTCGGTGTGTACCAGCCCTGTGTACCCATCCATCACAGCGTGTACCGGTCCCATGTACCCATCCCCCACAGTGTGGACTGTCCCCGTGTACCCATCCATCACAGTGTATACCGGCCCCGTGTACCCATCCCCCACAGTGTGGACTGTCCCAGTGTACCCATCCATCAAAGTGTGTACCGGCCCCATGTACCCATCCATCACAGTGTGACCAGCCCTGTGTACCCATTCATCACAGTGTGTACCGTCCCCGTGTACCCATCCCTCATAGTGTGTACCGTCCCCGTGTACCCATCCATCACAGTGTGTACCGGCCCCGTGTACCCGTCCATCACAGTGTGTACCGGCCCCGTGTACCCATCCATCACAGTGTGTACCGGCCCCGTGTACCTATCCCTCACAGTGTGTACCGTCCCCATGTACACATCCCTCACAGTGTGTACCAGACCCGTGTACCCATCACAGTGTGTACCGTCCCAGTGTACCCATCCATCACAGTGTGTTCCAGTCCCGTGTACCCATCCCTCCTGTGTGTACCAGCCCCGTGTACCCATCCATCACAGTGTGTACCGGCCCCGTGTACCCATCCATCACAGTGTGTACCGGCCCCATGTACCCATCCATCACAGTGCGTCCATGCCCCGTGTACCCATCCATCACAGTGTGTACCGGCCCTGTGTACCCATCCATCATAGTGTATACCGGCCCCGTGTACCCATCCATCACAGTATGTACCAGTCCCGTGTACCCATCCATCACAGTGTGTACCGTCCCCGTGTACCCATCCCTCAATGTACCGTCCCAGTGTACCCATCCATCACAGTGAGTACCGTCCCCGTGTACCCATCACAGTGTGTACCGGCCCCATGTACCCATGCATCACAGTGCGTCCATGCCCCGTGTACCCATCCATCACAGTATGTACCAG
>NW_025205257.1:0-1642 GCF_004010195.1 Chiloscyllium plagiosum | reverse complement strand
GGCCCCATGTGCCCATCCATCACAGTGTGTACCAGCCCAGTGTACCCATACATCACAGTGTGTACCAGCCCCGTCTACCCATCCATCACAGTGTGTACCAGCCCAGTGTACCCATCCATCACAGTGTGTACCGGCCCAGTGTACCCATCCCTCACAATGTGTACCGGCCCCATGTGCCCATCCATCACAGTGTGTACCAGCCCAGTGTACCCATCCATCACAGTGTGTACCAGCCCAGTGTACCCATACATCACAGTGTGTACCAGCCCCGTCTACCCTTCTGTCACAGTGTGTACCAGCCCCGTGTTCCCATCACAGTGTGTACCGGCATTGTGTCCCCATTCTTCACAGTGTGTACCGGCCCCGTGTGCCCATCCATCACAGCGTGTACCAGCACCGTGTACCCATCCATCACAGTGTGTACCGGCCCCGCGTACCCATCCATCACAGTGTGTACCGGCCCCGTGTGCCCATCCATCACAGCGTGTACCAGCACCGTGTACTCATCCATCACAGCGTGTACCGTCCCCATGCACCCAACCATCACAGTGTGTACCGGCCGCGTGTACCCATCCATCACAGTGTGTACCGGCCCCGTGTACCCATCCATCACAGTGTGTACCAGCCCCATGTACACATCCCTCACAGTGTGTACCAGCCCTGTGTACCCATCCATCACAGTGTGTACCAGCCCCGTGTACCCATCCATCACAGTGCATCCATGCCCCGTGTACCCATCACAGCGGGTACCGTCCCCGTGTACACATCCATCACAGTGTGTACCGGTCCCGTGTACCCATCCCTCACAATGTGTACCAGCCCCATTTACCCATCCATCACAGTGTGTACCGTCCCTGTGTACCCATCCCTCACAGTCTGTACCGTCCCCGTGTACCCATCCCTCACAGTGTGTACCGGCCCCATGTACCCATCCTTCAGTGTGTACCGGCTCCGTGTACCGATCCATCACAGTGTGTACCAGCCCCGTGTACCCATCCATCACAGTACCATCCCCGTGTACCCATCCATCACAGTGCGTCCATGCCCCGTGTACCCATCACAATGTGTACCGTCCCAGTGTACCCATCCCTCACAGTGTGTACCGGCCCCGCGTACCCATCCATCACAGTCTGTACCGGCCCCGTGTACCCATCACAATGTGTACAGTCGCCGTGTACCCATACATCACAGTGTGTACCAGCCCCGTGTACCCATCCATCATAGTGTGTACCGGCCCCGTGTGTACCCATCCCTCACAGTGTGTACCGTCCCCGTGTACCCATCCCTCACAGTGTGTACCGTCCCCGTGTACCCATCCATCACAGTCTGTACCGGCCCCGTGTCCCTATCATCACAGTGTGTACCGTCCCAGTGTACCCATCCATCATAGTGTGTACCGGCCCCGTGTGTACCCATCCCTCACAGTGTGTACCGTTCCTGTGTACCCATCCATCACAGTGTGTACCGTCCCCGTGTAACCATCCATCACAGTGTGTACCGGCCCCATGTACCCATCCATCACAGTGTATACCAGCCCCGTGTACCCATCACAGTGTGTACCGGCCCCATGTGCCCATCCATCACAGTGTGTACCAGCCCCGACTACCCTTGTCACAGTGTGTACCAGCCCAGTGTACCCATC
>NW_025205256.1:8071-10260 GCF_004010195.1 Chiloscyllium plagiosum | reverse complement strand
CACTATGGGGCAATTTAGCACGGCCAATCGACCCTAACCTGCACATCCCTGGGGCATTACGGGACAATTTAGCATGGCCAATCCACCCTAACCTGCACACCTTTGGACTGTGGGAGGAAACCCATGCAAACTCCACTCAGACAGTCACCGAAGGGTGGGGAGGGAATCGAACCCAGGTCCCTGGCACCATAAGGCGGTGGCACTAACCACCTAGCCACCCTGAAGTTAATATTTTCGTCCTCGGTGGGTTGAAATGAGGAAACGAAAAGGTTAATAGTTCAAGTGTAAGGACTGGAGCTGGTTGGGAGAGAGGGCTAGTATAGTTGGGAGGGGAAGCCCCCCAGCACAGAGTAGGTGGGCTGATTGGCCTCAGGCTTTTTTTTTGATTCAGTCAGCCGGAACTGAATTACCTCTTTCTGTTGTCCTCCCTGACCCCACAGGGTCAGAAGCAGGAATTGGAGCAATCGCTGGAGGCCGGAGGATGGGCTCTACCTCCCGACTCTCAGCAGAACCTGAACCGCTTGCTCCAGCGGCTGGCTCAGTACCTCTCCCTGGAGGAGGAAATCCTGGAGGACTTGGCGGGCGAGCTAGGCCGGAGGGGCTCCGCCGCCAGCAGGGGGCAGGAGATGCTGGTGGCCGAGGTCCTGATGCTGCGCCGGGAGTTGGACAAGCAGCGCGGGCTGGCGGCCTCCATGCGGCAGGCCCTGGAAGGCCTCATCGAGAGGGTCAGCGGCCTTGGCGAGGCTGTCACGGGCGTGGAGGTGCTGGCCGCACTCGGGGAGCTGGAGCAGAAGCTGGCCTTCGAACTGCAGCGCTCCGAGGTCTGGGAGAAGGTGTACGGGGCCAGCTCCTGGCAGGACGCCACTCCCTTAAACCCAGAGGAGAGCAACCCGGAGGCCAAGGGTGGGGAAGAGGCCCAAGACTCCACGATGAGTAGGCCGCAGGATGACGAGAAGGCCCGAGTCTCCACGATGAGTAGGCCGCAGGATGAAGAGCAGGCTCCAGACTCCACAATGAGTAGGCCACAGGATGAAGAGAGAACCCAAGACTCCATGATGAGTAGGCCGCAGGATGAAGAGCAGGCCCAAGGCTCCACGATGAGTAGGCCACAGGATGAAGAGCAGGTCCAAGGCTCCACAATGAATAGGCCGCAGGATGACGAGAAGGCCCAAGGCTCCACGATGAGTAGGCCGCAGGATGACGAGAAGGCCCAAGGCTCCATGATGAGTAGGCTGCAGGATGACGAGAAGACCCAAGGCTCCACGATGAGTAGGCCACAGGATGACGAGAAGGCCCGAGGCTCCACAATGAGTCGGCCACAGGCTGACGAGAAGACCCAAGGCTCCACGATGAGTAGGCCACAGGATGACGAGAAGGCCCAAGGCTCCACGATGAGTAGGCCGGAGGCTGTGAGCAAAGATGAGGAGAAGGCCCGAGTGAGCGGTCCACAGGCCGACGGTACACAAGGACCGCGTGGGCACCAGGGCCGGAGAGAGGAGGAGCACCCCGAGAGATGGGACAGCTATCGTCAACGGCCCGGGAAGGAGGGGAGACCCGACAAGCACAGGAGGCCGAAATCGGGCGGAGTGGAAGACCGTGACCGTCTGCGCAAAGGCTTTTGGAGGGCGCAGGCCCAGAAGCAGCGGGCGGACTGCCTCGACCTGGTCGGCTGCGCCCGCAAGGACGGTGTCGAGGGGTTCGGGGTGGAGCTGGGACCCGTCGAAGCAGCCCATTTCCGGGAGCTCCTCCGGGAGTACACGGAGAGGTGGAGGCTGGGAGAAGTCTGGTCCTCGGAGCTGCAGGACGTGGTGACCCCGTTTTTCAGGGACGGCCTCTTCATCCACGACCAGCTGCGGTTCAGCACCTTCGTCGACCGCCTGGAGGATTATGTGGAGGAAATCGCCGAGCGCCTCTTCGGGGATGACGACGCCGTTGGGGACTTCGAAGATCACGTCTACAGGGGCCTGCTGGGAGAGGCCGCCCTCCAACACGAGTAGGTGCTACCTGCTGTATATGTGACTCCTGCCCACCGTCTCCTACACCCACTCCCCCATTTGACACTCACAGGGACAGGGACAGCAACAGCACGGGGTTAGATACAGAGTAAAGCTCCCTCTACACTGTCTCCCCCATCCCAGGGACAGGGACAGTACGGGGTTAGATACAGAGTAAAGCTCCCTCTACACTGT
>NW_025205256.1:6768-7982 GCF_004010195.1 Chiloscyllium plagiosum | reverse complement strand
CCCCCCCCCATACCAGGGACAGGGACAGCACGGGGTTAGATACCGAGTAAAACTCCCTCTGTTATCTCCACACTCCCAGGTGAGTGAGTGACTTATGAGGGGGAGGGAGGTGGGTGGGGTGGATTAGACTGGCCTGGACAAATCCAGCAAACCCCTCCTCCCCACTGCCCCTATCCGTCTCCCCATCCCCAGGCCGAGGTGGTCGATGGTCAGGTTGAGGTTCATGGGAGACCCCGCGGGAGAGGGAGGGAAAGGTTCAGTTCGTTTGCTGGGCCAAGTGGCACTTTGGGAGCGGCCATTTTGTTTTGTAACCCTGTGTCCATTTATTTAAGCGATCAATTGCTGCGTTTCCTAACTGACTTCTCATTCTGTCTGAAATACTTTTTCTACGGTAATCGCATAACCTGTCAAGGGCAAAAATTAAAACCCCATTGGAGGTGGGGTGGGAAGGAAATCTGCCGTCCTTACCCGGGCCGGGCCTACAAGTGACTCCAAGCCTCTCTCGGCGACTCTGAGGGGAGATCCCTTGGAAAGGTTGTTTTGAGGGGATGGGTGTTCGACCCTCTGAGCTAACCTCTGACATCTCTCCATCGCAGACGCAGTAAGAAAGCCAAGCAGAAGAGCCACTATGACAACCGAGGAGGTCGTAGGTCAGCGAAGCGTGGCCACCAAGATGGCCGCCGAGCACGGGAGAAGAAATGGCGACCATCTTCGGGCGAGGGGAGAGAAGAGAATAGAGGGCATTTGGAGCCTTAACGGCACGATTTGCGTGGGGGATTTCCCCCCATTTTTGGGGCGAGACAGCAGGGGGCCGGGTGGTGAAGAGTGTGGCCTTTGGTACAGACCAGACCCACACCTCCCTCCCTCTCTCCCCACAAAACTATCTCTCTCTCCTTCTCCCAACCACACTCACCCTCCCTCCCTGTCCCTGGGATGAAGGGGACAGTGTAGTGGGAGCTTTACTCTGTATCTAACCCTGTGCTGTCCCTGGGATGAGGGGGATAGTGTAGAGGATGCTTTACTCTGTATCTAACCCCATGCTGTCCCTGTCCGTGGGATGGGGGGGGGGACAGTGTAGAGGGAGCTTTACTCTGTATATAACCCTGTGCTGTCCCTGTCCCTGGGATGGGGGGGACAGTGTAGAGGGAGCTTTACTCTGTATCTAACCCCGCGCTGTCCCTGTCCCTGGGATGAGGGGGGGCAGTGTGCTTTAC
>NW_025205256.1:2210-6292 GCF_004010195.1 Chiloscyllium plagiosum | reverse complement strand
GGGGGGGACAGTGTAGAGGGAGCTTTACTCTGTATCTAACCCCGTGCTGTCCCTGGGATGGGGGGGACAGTGTAGAGGGTGCTTTACCCTGTGCTGTCCCTGTCCCAGGGATGGGGGGGGGGGGGACAGTGTAGAGGAAGCTTTATCCTGTACTGTTCCGATGAGATGGAGATGTTTTGTTGATTGATATCTTTAACCTTTGCTGAGTAGAATAAGCTATGTTTTGGAATAATTGTCTGATTTCACCTTTGAAAATGCTAATTTATTTTGTAAAACTGACTCTTGAATAATGGAATATCCTGTTGACAATTTGCTAATGAAATGGTCTCCACGTTGTATGAGGGGTTGGAGATTTTGGTAAGGTGTGTGGAGTGTGCATTTTATTCCAGAATTATACTGGGGTCACTGTCTCTGTCTGTCTCTGTCTGTCTCTCTCTCTGTCTCTCTCTCTCTGTCTCTCTCTCTCTGTCTCTCTCTCTGTCTGTGTCTCTCTCTGTCTCTCTCCTGCTGTACACACAGATTTGATTGATTATGGGTGGTGATGGATGAATTATTATGGGTGATACACCCTCAGGCTGACCTCTGACCCTGCCAGGAAGCCGCCTGGGGGGGGGCAGGTCTGTGACCTTTGACACTGTGTACCGATCTCCCCAATTAAAAACCAGCTTTCACCACTAGGCCCCCTTCTCTGTCTGTGGTGCTGCTTTTGTAGTCCCTGACCCCTCAGTCCCACCTACCCTCATCCCGGCAGGCATCAGCATCCAGATCAGTCCCATTGATGGGATCTTGCTGTGCTGCTGGGGGGGGGCAGGGGAATGATGGGGAAAGCGCCTCATTGGCTCGCGAGGTGCTTTGGGACCTCCAGAAATGACAGGGAAGGCACTACATAAATGCAGAGACACTCTGGCTAAACACAGTGAGCGCAAGTGACCATCCCGGTGCGTCTCTGATCCCTCGCTGGTGATAGATATTTATGCGCTCCCCCAACCTCAACAGCATTTCGATCCCATTCCAGAGGCCGGTATTCCGGTTTAAGTTTACGACTTAACTGGTTAACCCGCTTAATCTGTTAGTTATCTCTCACGCGGTGGTCAGCGCAAACACAAAGCCTTCCGTTTGAACAGAATCCGCGAAGGGTGATGTATTGCGGCTGCAGTAGGTGGGAGCAACTGGATGCCAATGTGATTCCCAGCACCACTGGCTGAGCCTTGGCATATCAAACAGCCTCTAAGTTGGCGGGATAGAGTCCGAGCTGGGAGACTAGATGCGCCACTTTGTCCCAGGAGCCAGTATTGCTCCTTGGGAGAGTGTGATTGGGTAGCCACTCCCCTCTCTTCAACCCTCGTTCTGTCTATCAATGCCAAGGAAGTCATCTCACAATGGCATCTGGAGAGGGTGTCGTCAGGCACAGGGTGGGGGGATGCATTCGTTAGGGTGGCAAAGTGACCAAGGTTTGGTGAAGATGGGGGGGGGGTTACAATATTCAGGGAGCTATGACCTTTCTCGGTGGTGAGGGAGAGGGAAGGGTGGGATGTGACAAAATGGACAGCAAAGAGGGTCCTCTCAGAGTACACCACAGGACCGCGATCAGATGGGCCAATGGGGCGAGGAGTGACAGATGGGGTTTAATTTAGATAAACATGAGGGGCTACAGGGCTTATACACTTAATGGGAAGGCCCTGGGGTGTGTAGGTTCACAGCTCCTTGAAAGTGGAGTCGCAGGTAGATAGGATAGTGAAGGCGGCGTTTGGAATGCTTTTTCCCTGGGGTGGGGGAGTCCAGAACTAGAGGGGTGAGGGGGGGGGGGGGGAAGGGACCTGAGGGACAACATTTTCACACAGAGGGTGGTGTGTGTATGGAACGAGCTGCCAGAGGAAGTGGTGGAGGCTGGTACAATGACAGCATTTAAAAGGCATTTGGATGGGGACGTGAATAGGAAGGGTTTGGAGGGAATATGGGCCAAGTGCTGGCAACTGGGATGAGATTAGTTTGGGATATCTGGTCGGCATGGACAAGTTGGGCCGAAGGCTCTGTCTCCGAGCTGTATGAGTCTATGACTTCCCTGGACTGAATCCCGGGGAAATGGGACTAGATTGGGTTGAGATATCTGGGTCGGCATAGGCGAGTTGGGCCGAAGGGTCTGTTTCCGTACTGTACAGCTCTTGTGACTCTGTTTCCAAGAATTCTGAGTCAGCCTGTCAATGCCAGGGAAGGGGTGGTACACCTCTGGGCTGTCATAATGGCATCTGGAGAGGGCATTGTCAGGGCACTGGGCGGGGGAAGCTGGCGCTGAGGTGGCAAAGTGACCAAGGTCTCAGGGAGCGGGAGGAGATATTGAGGGGGCACTGAGCTTGCTCGGCAGGATGTGCTGAAGGAATGGGATCAGGAAACGGGCCGGGGGAGATCCGGTTGATTTGGAAGAGTGCAGACGAGATCGAAAGCGAGAGAGAATGGTTGGGAGTGCATTGTGGGAGTCTCCTCCCAATGGCTGGAAGATTGTTGGGGGGGAGGGGGAGGAGGAGAGCTGGAAAAGAGGTCACGACATACAATCCTCTGTGCCTTTCAATACAGGAATGGGGAACAGCGTGACGTCCAAAGGATGCATTCCAGCGGCACATCCTTTCTTCAGTCCGGCCGGGACATTGGGATGAATTAATAAGGCGCCCTGGGGCTCAAAGGTTAGCGCCGCTACCTCACGGCGCCAGGGGCCCAGGTTCGATCCCCCCCTCAGGGTGACTGTCTGTGTGGAGTTTGCATTGGCCGTGCTAAATTGTCCCATAGTGCCCAGGGATGTGCAGGTTAGGGTGGATTGACCATGGGGAAATATAGGATAATAGGGTAGGGGAATGGCTCTGGGAGGGTTACCTGTCAGAGGCCGGTGTGGACCTGTTGGGCTGCAGGTATTTAGTGATTCATAACCATCAGGAGGTCGCGGAGTCTGGGGGAGGGGTTGGGGGGTGGAAAGGGCTGTGAGATATCCCAATTACCTGCAAATCTGCCTCTTTGGGAGTCCTGCCTGAGGAATCCCAGATCCCTGCACAGCTTGGGTATCCGTGGAGAAAAGTCAAAGGGAGGCAGAGACAGGGGCAGTGTGTGTGAGAGACGTTAAAACCCTTCCCCCCCCCCCCCTCAAACCTGCGCCAGATAGTTGCCCCCCTCTGGCGCACAGCTGAATGAACAGGGACCAGCCCTGTGGCATTGTGGGAAGTTCGCCATTGGCGGAGGAGCCATTGTGGGGGGGTGGGAGGTGGGGAGAGGGCCAGTCTTGTGGACTCACATCCCAACCCCCCACCCCTGACCCCGTGCGGCATTTGAGCCTGGAGTCCCGATCCTGCCGAAACAGCGGGCAGCTCTGTCCATACCACGTGGGCTCCCCACCCCCAAGACCGACAGAACTGGCATGAAAGTCGAGGGAAAGGGGACTGATCTTGTCACCCTTCGCAACGGGACCCCCACAGTCCCACCCCCTCCGGGCACCTTGATCTCCCGCTCCAGATGCCGACACAGAGAGAGGGAGAGAGGGAGAGGGAGAGGTTTGCCCTGTCTCCCTCCCTCCCTCTGTCTGTCTCTCTCTCTGTGAAACATCAACAATACCCCCATTCACGTGTCGGGCACTGAATGTTTCCATCAGCTCGTACCCACATCACCGGTTCAGCGTTCAGATATTAACCCCTTCGGATTGGGAACAGCAAGGGGTTAGATACAGAGTAAAGCTCCCTCTACACTGTCCCCCCCCATCCCAGGGACAGCACAGGGTTAGATACAGAGTAAAGCTCCCTCTACACTGTCTCCCCCATCCCAGGGACAGCACGGGGTTAGATACAGAGTAAAGCTCCCTCTACACTGTCTCCCCCATCCCAGGGACAGGGACAGCACGGGGTTAGATACAGAGTAAAGCTCCCTCTACACTGTCCCCTCCCCATCCCAAGGACAGGGACAGCACGGGGTTAGATACAGAGTAAAGCTCCCTCTACACTGTCCCCGCCACATCCCAGGGGCAGGGACAGCAAGGGGTTAGATACAGAGTAAAGCTCCCTCTACACTGTCCCCCCCCATCCCAAGGACAGGGACAGCACGGGGTT
>NW_025205256.1:0-2150 GCF_004010195.1 Chiloscyllium plagiosum | reverse complement strand
TTAGATACAGAGTAAAGCTCCCTCTACACTGTCCCCCCCATCACAGGGACAGGGACAGCACGGGGTTAGATACAGAGTAAAGCTTCCTCTACACTGTCCCCCCCCATCCCAGGGACAGGGACAGCACAGGGTTAGATACCAAGTACAAAGAGAATGTACAGCCCAGAAACAGGCCCTTCGGCCCTTCCAAATCCAAATCCACTCTCTAAACCTGTCGGTCAACTCCTAAGCATCTGTATCCCTCTGCTCCCCACCTACTCCTGCATCTGTCCAGACCCATCTAAAATGAATCTCCCGTGCCTGCCTCTACCCCCTCTGCTGGCAACGCGTTCCAGACGCCCACCACCCTCTGGGTGAAGTAGTTACCGCGTGTAACCCCCTTAAACCTTCCACCTCTCACCTTGAAAGCGTGACCTCTCGTTATTGAATCCCACACCCTGGGGAAAAAGCTTATCTCTACCCACCCTGTCTATACCCTTCATGATATTGTAAACCTCAGTCAGGTCCCCCCTCAATCTCCTTTTTAACTCATGGCAACAATCCTATCCGACTCAACCTCGCTTCACAGCTAACACCTTTCGAAACATCCACATCCTTAGTACCAGAACTGTACATGTTAGTCTAAATGCGGCCCGCACCAATGTGTTGTACAATTTTAACATGACCTGCCAGCTCTGATACTCAACACCCCGTCCGATAAAGGCAAGCATGCCATATGCCTGCCTGACCACTGTACCCACCTGTGCAGCCTCCTTCAGGGTACAATGGACCTGCACTCCCAGATCACTCTGCCCATCAACTTTTCCCAAACTCTTCCATTCATTGTCTAATTCGCTCTAGAATTAGTCTTGCCTAAATGCATCACCTCACATTGGTCTGGATTGAACTCCATCTCTGCCCAGCTCTCCAGTCTATCTGTATCCTCCTGTACTCTCTGACAGTCCCCGATACTTTCTGCTACTCCACCAGTCTTAGTGTCGTCTGCAAACTTGCTGATCATACCAACAGTGCCCTTTTCCAGATCAGTTATGTATATTACAAACAGCAGTGGCCCCAGCACTGACCCCTGTGGCTCACCACTGGTCACCTTTCTCCATTTCGAGAAACTCCCTTCAACTACTACTCTCTGTCTCCTGTGGCTCAACCCCGTTCTTTATCCACCGAGCTAGGACACCCTGCACACCTTCACTTTCTCCATTAGTCTACAATGGCTGACCCCTGTGGAACACCACTGGTCACCTTTCTCCATTTCGAGAAACTCCCTTCAACTACTACTCTCTGTCTCCTGTGGCTCAACCCCGTTCTTTATCCACCTCGCTAGGACACCCTGCACACCTTCACTTTCTCCACTAGTCTACAATGGGGAACCTTATCAAACCCCTTACTAAAGTCCATGTATATGACATCAACAGCCCTTCCTTCATCTATCAGCTTGGTCACTTCCTCAAAGAACTCTATTCAGTTGGTAAGGCACGATTTCCCCCGCACAAAATCATGTTACCTATCACTGATAAGCCCATTCTTTTCCAAATATAAATAGATTTTCTCCCTCAGTACCTTCTCCAGCAACTTTCCCACCACCGATGTCAGGCTCACTGGTCTGTAGTTACCTGGAATATCCCTACTACCCTTCTTGTACAGGGGGACAACATGAGCAGCCCTCCAGTCCTCCGGCACCTCACCTGTATTTAAGGATGCCACAAAGATATCTGTCAGGCCCCCAGCTATTTCCTCTCTCGCCTCCCTCAGCAACCTGGGATAGATCCCATCTGGTCCTGGGGAGTTGTCCACCTTAATAACCTCTAGCCTTCCCAACACATCCTCCCTACCTATGCCAGCGTGATCCAGACGAATCAAACTTCTATCTCCAATCTCAACATTCATCATGTCCCTCTCCTCAGTGAACACTGATACAAAGTAATCATTGAGACTCTCATCCATTGTCTCAGGTTCGACTACAGTAAAGCTCCCTCTACACTGACCCCCCCGCCCCAGGGACAGGGACAGCACGGGGTTAGATACAGAGTAAAGCTCCCTCTACACTGTCCCCCCCGCCCCAGGGACAGGGACAGGGACAGAACGGGGTTAGATACAGAGTAAAGCTCCCTCTACACTGACCCCCCCGCCCCAGGGACAGCACGGGGTTAGAT
>NW_025205255.1:3824-10259 GCF_004010195.1 Chiloscyllium plagiosum | reverse complement strand
TGTCCCCAAAGTGCTCACCTACCTCTAATTCTACACCTGGCCTGGTTCATTACCCAGAACCAAATCCAGTATGGCCTCACCTCTTGTTGTTTATCTACATATTGTGTCAGGAAACGCTCCTGCACACATTGGACAAACACTGACCCATCTAACGAACTTGAGCTACAGCTTTCCCAATCAATATCAGGAAAGTTAAAGTCCCCCAGAACAACCACACTATTACTTTCACTCTTCTCTTGAATCATCCTCGCAATCCTTTCTTCGACGTTTCTAGGACTATTAGGAGGGCTGTAAAAAACTCCTACCAGGGTGAGCTCCCCTTTCCTATTCCTAACCTCAGCCCAAACTACCTCAGATGGCGAGTCTTCATTCATCGTCCTTTCCACAGCTGTAATACTATCTTTGACAAGCAATGCCACACCTCCCCCTCTTTTACCCCCACCTCTGACCCTACTAAAACATTTAAACCCTGGGACCTGCAACAGCCAATCCTGTCCCTGTTCTACCCATGTCTCCGTCATAGCCACATCATCGATGTCCCAGGTACCAACCCAAGTTGCAAGTTCACCTACCTTATTTCGTATACTTCTTGCATTGAAGTATACACACTTCAAGCCACTTTCCTGTTTACAGGCACCCTCCTTTGAAATTGATGCCATGTTCCTAACCTCCCTACACTCCAGGTCCTGCACCCTAAAGCTACAGTATGGGTTCCATTGCCCCTGCAGAGGTAGTTTAAACCCCCCTCCCCAAGAGCACTAGCAAACCTCCCACCAAGGATACTGGTGCCCCTCAGGTTCAGGTGCAGACCATCGTGTTTATAGATGTCCCACCTTCCCCAGAAAGAACCCGAGTTATCCAAATATCGGAATCCCTCCCTCCTGCACCATCCCTGTAGCCACGCATTTAACTGTTCTCTCTCCCTATTCCTCGACTCTCTATCACGTGGCACGGGTAACAAACCAGAGACAACAACTCTGTTTGTTCTAACTCTGAGCTTCCAACCTAGCTCCCTGAAAGCCTGCCTAACATCCTCAGCCCTCCTCCTACCTATGCCATTGGTGCCAATGTGGACCACGACTTCAGGCTGCTCCCCCTCCCCCTTAAGGACCCGGAAAACACGATCAGAGACATCACGTACCCTTGAGCCTGGGAGGCAACATACCAAACGTGAGTCTCTCTCATTCCCACAAAACCGTCTATCTGTGCCCCGAACTATCGAGTCCCCAATTACTATTGCTCTGCTCTTCTCCACCCTTCCCTTCTCTGTAACGGGGTCAGGCTCCGTGCCAGAGGCCTGAGCCCCGTTACTTACCCCTGGTAAGTCCCCCCCCCTCAGAATTATCCAAAATGGTATACTTGTTCTTGAGAGGAGCGGCCGCAGGGGGTCCCTGCACTGGCTTCTTCCTCCCAGTCCCCTTCACTGTCACCTATCTATCTGCCATCTTTGGAGTTACTACTTCCATAAAGCTCCGATCTATGACCCCCTCTGCCTCCCGAATGATCCTCGGTTCAGCCAACTCCACCTCCAGTTCCCTAACACGGTCTTAGAGGAGCTGGAGATGGGTGCACTTCCTGCAAGTGTCATCAGCAGGGACGTCCATGGTATCCCTCACCTCAAACATATTGCAAGAGGAACATTGCACTGCCTTCACTGCCATCCCTCTGAAAGTAACCGTTTTTTTTAAAAAAAACTGCGTCTAAAGAATACAACAAGCAAAATGCAGCACTTACCTACTTACCACAACGGGTCTTATTATTTAGGTTAGAGGAGGAGGGAGGGTGGGAGACACTACCTCTGTAGTGCCTCGGGTTCTTCTCCTGCGCGCTTTTAAAGGGAAAAAAAAACCTACCCGGCTGCCCCTCTGGTCTTCGTCACTTCCCCCTGCTGCTCCCGTTCTTTCTGTGAAGAGAAAAACAAACACCGCTGCCTGCTACCGGTAAGTAATTTTAAAACAAACTGTCTTACCTTAGCTGCTACTCGCACTCAAAGCAAACTAAAGCAAAAAAGTTGCAAGTTGCTTTCTTTCAGAACGTGAATTGCTCACAGGAAAGAAAAAAAACATTCAAGCATTAATTTGGTACTGTTTTCACTTGTTTATTGTCATTCATTATTTCAAAGGTAATTGTTACTGAAAACCTCCATGAAACTTCTTACTGATCAATTGCTTCCACCTTCCTCTGCTAGACATAATCCATCTCTGACACAAGCAATTTTTCTTAACGTTAGAAACTGAAATAGACTTGAATGCGTGGCCGGGGAACTGGTGCAGGAAGCAAGGATTTAAATTCTTGGATCACTGGTGTATGTTTTGTGGTAAGCATAAATTATACAAAAGAGACGGTTTGCACCTTAATAGGTTGGGGACCAACATTCTGGCAGGCAGATTTGCTACTGCAACACAGCTGAGTTTAAACTAAATAGCGGGGGGGAGGGGACAAACTGGAAGTTTAAGAAGGAAATTGAAGGGAAAGTTAGAACAAGGGAAGTCAAGAAAGACAATGGTATCATTGAATCAGAAAACTCAAACAGGGATCATTCCGTAAGGTTGAGTGAAATAGGGGTTGGTAGGAAGGGGGAGGGCAGTAACAAATTAAAAATACTATATATGAATGCACGAAGAATAAGAAATAAGATGGATCAATTTGAGGCTGTTTTGGATATTGGCAGCTACGATATTGTGGAGATAACTGCGATGTGGCTTCAAGTGGATAGTGGATAGGGCCTGGGAAATGAATATTCAAGGCTATACGTGCTATCGTAAGGACAGACTGACGTACAGAGCGGGTGGGGTGTCCCTGTTGGTAAGGGATGATATTCAGTCCCTTGCGCGAGGGATCGAGAATCAGGAAATGTAGAGTCGGTATGGATAGAACTGAGGAATTCTAAGGGTAGAAAGGCCCTCTTGGGAGTTATCTGCAGGCCCCCAAACAGTAGTATGGATGTAGGGTGTAAGTTGAATAAGGGGCTGCAATTGGCTTGTCGCAAAGATGTTACTACAGTTGTTATGCAGGTAGGCTGGGAGAATCAGGATGGTATTGGACCTCAAGAAAGAGACTTTGTGGAGTGCCTCCGAGATGAATTCTTGGAACAGCTGGTGCTGGAGCCTACCAGGGAGAAGGCAATTCTGGATCTGGTATTGTGTAACGAACCAGAATTAATCAGGGACCTTGAAGTGAAGGAGTGAGTGAGCATAATACAATAAGCGTCAATCTACATTTTGAAAGGGAGAGGGTAAAATCGGTAGTGACAATATTTCAGCTGAATGGAGCTATGAGGGAGGAGCTGGTCAAAGTTCAATGGTGCAATTCCTTAGCAGGGATGATAGTGGAGGAACAATGGCAAATATTTCTCGGTATAATGCAGAAGATGCAGGGTCAGTTCATTCCTAAAAGGAAGAAAGATCCTATGAGGAGTGGCCGTGGCTGACGAGGGAAGTTAAGAATCATACAAAGACAAAAGACAAAAAGTATAACATAGCAAAGATGAGTGGGAAAACGGACGACTGGGAAGCTTTTAAAGAACAACAGAAGATTACTAAGAAGGAAATAGGCAATGAAATCATGAGGTCTGAAGGTTAACTGGCCAAAAATATAAAGGAGGATAATAAAAGCTTTTTTAGGTTATAAAATGGTTAAGACTAAAATTCGGTCGTTGAAGACAGAAACAGAGGAATATATTACGGGGAATAAAGAAATGGCAGAAGAGTTGAATTGGTACTTCAGATCTGTGTTCACTGGGGAAGACACAAGCAATCACCCAGAGGTAACAGTGGCTGAAGGACCTGAACTGAAGGGAATTTATATTTGCCAGGAATTGGTGTTGGAGAGACTGTTAGATCTGAAGGCTGATAAGTCCCCAGGGCCTGATGGTGTAACTCTGAAGATGGACAAGGAAGATCCAGTGGACGTAGTGTACCTGGACTTTCAGAAAGCCTTTGATAAAGTCCCACATAGGAGGTTAAAGAGCAAATTTAGCGCGCATGATTTTGGGGGCAAAGTACGGACATGGATTGAAAATTGGTTGGAGGGCAGGAAACAAAGAGTAGTGATAAACGGCTTCCTTTAAGACTGGCAGGCGGTGACCAGTGGGGTACCTTAGGGATCAGTGCTGGGACCGCAGCTTTTTACAACATATTTTAATGATATAGAAGATGGTATTAATAGTAACATTAACAAATTTGCTGATGGTACAAAGCATGGTGGCAGGGTGAAATGTGAGGAGGATTTTAGGTGATTACAGGGTGGACTGGACCGGTTAGGTGAGTGGACAGATGCATGGCAGATGCAGTTTAATGTGGATAAATGTATGGTTATCCACTTTGGTGGCAAGAACAAGAAGGCAGATTACTACCTAAAAGAAGTCAACTTAGGTAAAGGGGCAGTAGAGAGAGATCTGGGTGTTCTTGTACACCAGTTAATGAAGGCAAGCATGCAGTTACAGCAGGTAGTGAAGAAAGCTAATTGCATGGAGGCCTTCATAACAAGAGGGATTGAGTATAGAAGCAAAGAGGTTCTTCTGCAGCTTTACAGGGCCCTGATGAGACCACACCTGGAATATTGTGAGCAGTTCTGGTCTCCAAATTTGAGGAAAGGTATTCTGGCTATTGAAGGAGTGCAGCGGAGGTTCAGGAGGTCAATTCTTGGAATGGTGGAACTATCTTATATTGAAAGATTGCAGCGACTGCGCCTGTATCCGTTTGAGTTTAGAAGACTGAGAGGGGATCTGATTGAGACGTTTCAGATTATTAAAGGATTGACACTCTGGAGGCAGAAAACATGTTTCCGCTGATGGGTGGGTCCCGAACCAGAGGACACAGCTTAAAATAAGGGGTATGCCATTTAGGACAGCGATGAGGAGAAACATCTTCACCGAGAGAGTGATGGGTGTGTGGAATGCTCTGCCCCAGAAGGCAGTCGAGGCCCAGTCTCTGGATTCGTTTAAGAAAGAGTTGGATAGAGCTATCAAGGATCGTGGAATCAAGGGTTATGGAGATAAGGCGGGAATAGGATACTGATTGAGGATGAGCAGCCATGATCATAATGAATGATGGTGTAGGCTCGAAGGGCAGAATGGCCTATTCCTGCACCTATTGTCGATTGTCTATTGTCTATTTACACGGAAGTACAAACGTTAAGAAAGAGAAAATTGCAGCGCAACAAAGTGGAAGAAGATGACCACCTTGCAAACATCTCCAGTTCATAAATGCGTAATAGACACATTTGGCAAACAGGCAACAAACTGCGTGTGGGGATGAGAAGGTACTTTTAAGTTTGAGGAACGGTAACTCGTGGGATTCTACAGCGGGTAATACTGGGAGAACTAAGGTTTGCGATGGGATAGTATGTTGTGGGGAGAAGAACGTTGAAACTGTTCCATTATTCTAAAGTAGATGGGTAGCAAGCCAGGCAGCATCAGGTGGTAGTGGAGTCGATAGTTCACGTGAAACAGTTCTTCAGGAATCCCACAATTGTAAAAGGTCATGTCTGATTCGACATTCCTCAAATCAACTTTCCTTCCCTTTAACAATAAGCTTTCAATCAACTTTAGATCAAGAATCTACCTATCACGGCCTTAATGATGCACAAAAACTTTGTGCCCACATCTCTTGTGACTTGAAGAACACAAACATCTGAGACAAGGATTTCATGCTGTTCTCCATCTTCTAGTAGCGCTCTTTATCCGTGAACAGCTGCAGTGAAATGACATTTTCCCTTAAATATGCAGATGAAAACTACTCACAATATATCAGCTGTGGTAACATCAGCATTTTGAAACTTCAAGATTGTCTTCTCTAAATGCGGACTCGAACCCCTTGAAAATTTGGGTCAAGGAAAAGGCCTGTCGCCTTTCTAATGCTCCTATGCAAGATTTCAGTATACCATGCACAAGTACCTTCAATTCCCTTGTTCTCAGCTATGCACATCCATTTCGAACACGATCACCGCCAACGATGTTTATTTCCGAATCCCACACCCTTGGTACTTCGGTGACGTTGGTTGCTTTTAGTACAGACAATATTTTTTGAAGAATCGTGGTGCTCTATTTTTGATTGTTTCAGGTCTCCAAAATACACAATGATTTCCGTTTCTTTTTTTTTGTTGTAAGTGTTTAGGAACTTCAATCGTTAATTGGACTTGTGTCTGATGCAAGGAATTTATTCTTCCCTCAGACTTTGGTACATCACCTCAACATTTGATACATTTCCTCCTGGAAGTTCTGCTGAGGATGCAAGGGGAATGGCATAATTCCTCAGTTACTTATGTGTCTCCACAAGAGTTTGAATTTCTACGACCGCAGGTGAAACACAAGTAAACCCAAGTGAGATGGAAGATGAATACCGATGTGTCATTGGTTGATGAATATTTTATTTACTTTCACCTCAGGTAAGTGTAATGTTGTGAGTTATTACAACGTAAATCTTGAGAAAAAAA
>NW_025205255.1:0-1484 GCF_004010195.1 Chiloscyllium plagiosum | reverse complement strand
TTTTTGCTATAAATTCTGTGTTACGATCGAGCCCTCCACAATCACCTGATGAAGGAGCGTCATTCCGAAAGCTCGTGTGCTTCCAATTAAACCTGTTGGACTATAATCTGGTGTTGTGTGATTTTTCTAACTTTGTACACACCATTCCAACACCGGCATCTCCAAATCTTGACTTCTGGGAATACCTCTCGATTCATCAAATATTTCTGTGACTACCACTTTTGTGATTCATGATGGAAGCCATCCAGACCACAATACGTTTCTGCCTTCTACTTCGTTAATTCATCTAATACATCTTCTGTCTCTCCTCATAATATGTCATAACTCCCCTGCATCATGTAGTTTCATGGCATTTTGAAGTGCCTTCAATCGTCCTGACTGACGCAGAGTATTTGCACATTTGCAGGATCATTTTATCCCGGATTCAGGGTTGTCCATTTTTCTTTCAACTTTAGACTCTCCTTCACCTCATTAAAGCCGAGGTTGGTTTTTGTGGAAGCTGTTTTTGCTGGCCTCTTTGTTTGCAGCTATTTTCCTCTGTTATGGTGTTGCTGTCGCCTGACTTGGCTCCTTGACTTGAGTAGACTTAGCGTGCTAACTCATTCTGTAACAATCACATAACTTCTGATTTTCTCATATAATTCATGAACTGTTCTTCTGCAGAATGTGCAACTCAATCAGACGTTAATAATGGAGGAATGTAGAATTGGACTGTGCATTGGCTTAAGGTCTAAGAACAATAGCTGGAAATGTATAATCTTGGCAAGGCCCCGGACCCTGCCAGGTATATGCTCACGAAATCCATGTGGAGACCATCTTGCGGTTCTATGTCTGATTAAGCAACGTCAGCTCGGCCTATGTAAATCCGCGGCGATGTGGAGTTATTTGGGATGAACAGGACCGTACTAAGCAAAATGGTGTTCCCCATGATGTCATGCATTTTGGTTTGTCACAGCAGAAGGAGAGAGTCCAGAGAATGTCTTCAGTACTTACATATCTCTGAGAATCTTTCATCCTTACGAGGACAGAGTTCTTTTGGTGGGAGCACTGAATCATTTTCTTCTGTGTCTGTCACTGTTGCCTTGCTGTCATTCCTGATAATCGATATATTCGGTATGCTTTCTCCTACACTATGCATATTTCAGAGAAATTCGCTTCATTTAACATAAACACATTTGTTTAAGATTCGAATTTCGGACTTCTAACTGAATATTGAGTTTTTTTTCTGTGATCACTAACTGAGAGAGAATCTTTTTCTCGAAGGCAATTTGTTTATTTCCTCGGTATGGTGCTCCATGAAATATTCCTAATGTACTCGACGAATACATTGTCATAGCTGTCCTGTCGGTTGAATAAACTAATCAACATGGAAATCAAACATCCGAAATTATTGCTCAATCCTATTATATGGGTGTAGTATGACTCCAGGTCGATCACTGTTTTCTCCAACCCCTATGTTCTGGGTTTTCACAAGTTTGTCGATC
>NW_025205254.1:4096-10258 GCF_004010195.1 Chiloscyllium plagiosum | reverse complement strand
GAAGTGAAAACGAAGGTGGAACAACCAGTTCAAAATTTCGTCTGTAAGAGCATGTACAAGGTAAACCCTTGACGAAATCTGGCAAACATACTACCTGACAAAAATATGTTATTACTTAGCTCACTGTGTCTGTCTGCAGCAAAAATAAAATCGGGACGGTGACAGGCCAGTCAGGCATATGAGGCCTGTAAGTGGTGCCCACACTGTGACAGAAATTCTGTTCAATGATGCAGATCTATTTCATACCAGCTGATACAAATTTCTTCTTCCCAGTAATATTACCTCCGAAAGTGGCAGTTTGTTCTGATCTGAGCCCCTGTTGAGCGGACCATTGATCAAGAATTGATAGCTGGGAGTTTTTGTTGCATGGAATCATTCTTTTGTAAGTGTTTTCGTCCAGAGTCACGTGGAGACAGAGACACAGAATAGATAAATACACTGAGATTGAAAAACAACCCACTGCAATAAGCATTTATAGCTAACCACATTTATTCTGTGAAACATTCCCATAATGAGATGAGGAAGATCCCAAGATCCCACTTTCTCCTGAACATGGTCAGCGGATCTAATCTATCCTGGAACCGACCTCCAATATCCGATCCGAAAGTTGATAGACTCTTCCCCCAACCTGAACAGAATAGTCAAAACAGGTAGATGTCGCTCGGAAATGGGCCTTTGCATTTGCGTCTCATTACGATTTTTATTTTTGAAACGTACAAACCACCAGGCAAATCCTCAATTCTTTAACATTTTCATGGTTTGCGTAAAGATTTGTTGTTCCTTTGCCAGTTGTCATGGTGGTGATTATCGAGAGTGTGGTGCTGGAGAAGCACTCCAGGTCAGGGAGGATTCGAGGTGCAGAAGAATGTATGTTTGGAGCAAAAGCCCTTCATCGGGAATGATGTGGTTGTGGGTATGTTGCCAACATCGCAAGTTGATTTCCTGACGCTTTGGCCCTTGTCTAAATGACATTTTCAGTACTTTGCAGCCTCTTCTGAAGTGCCTCTGTGCTGTACGTTCTAGACTTTATTTGTCTCCATTTCTGCTGCTTCCAGTTGCCAGGACCAATTACTTGTGTAGTGGCTGATTTTGTTGGTCACGGTCAATGTGCTTGTTGATGGAATCCGTAGCTGAGTGCCCTGACTCGAGGAGTTCTCTGGCAGTCCACTGTTTAGCGTGTGCTATGAGTGATGTGTTGTCCAGGTCGAAGTCATCTGTGCGTATATTTATTTGGTCAGCTGTTCATGGCGTGTCGAAACTAGTTGGTGTACAAGGCATGTGGATTGATAACTGTCTGCCTGTTTGTCCTATGTAGTATTTCGGGAAGTCTATTTGTTTTTTGGAATAGTATAAATGAAGTTTGTCTTGCAAATGGCGAGAATAGGTATTTTGTTCTGATGAGTTGTTGTCTGAGCTTGGCTGTAAGTTTATCGGCTGTCATGAATCCAGGTGATCGTAGAAGTCTGGCGATCAGTTCCAAGATTTTTTTATGTAAGATAGCGTGGCAAACAGGTAGACAACTAGCAATCCACATCCACGAACACCAACTAGCCACTAAACGTCACGACCGGCTGTCCTTGGTAAGTGACATCTTCAGTACTTTGCGCACTGATGACAGGACCACAAATTCGACTGGGGCAAAATAATCTTCACAGGAAAAGCTAAACAAAGGAAAGCGCGATAATTCCTGGAAACATGGAACTAACCCACGGACTCCATCAACAAACCCATACTACATTGAATAACCAGAACAGCCAACCAGAAGCAAAAAAGAAAGGAACCAAGTGAAATCCAACTAAGACAGCACGGAGAAATTCACAGGCGGATGCAAAACACTTAAGATGTCAGTGAAGAGCACTGGACGGGGACAAAACGTCTGCGAATCAGGTTTTTACTAGTGTCTAGCGTGGCACGATGGCACAGTGGTAAGTACTGCTGTCTCACAGCATCAATGACACAGGTGTGTATCCAAACTCGCGCGACTGCCTATGTGGACTTTACGCTTTCTTCCTTTATCTGTGAAAGTTTCCTTCGGGATTTCCAGTTTAGTCTGATAATCCAAAGATGTACTAATAATGGTGAATTGGACATGATAAATTGTCCTTAGTGTTCCGGGATTGGTCGGTTTGACGCATTAGTCTGGAAAAATGTAGAGCTCTGGGTTGGATAATCTTCGGACTTGTTGGGACAAATGGCCTGTTTCCACACTATAGGGATTGTAATTCCTCTGTGCCAACCATTCACCCCGCTATAAACCCACTCATTTCTACAGCCTTTCGACTTTGTAAAGTTCACCATGCTCCCAGATATGTACAAGGCCACAGTAGTTGGTTTGAGTTTTTAGAAGCGGTTAGAGATGGAGAAGAAGCTTTCTGCTTGGAAGAAATTAAGATAGAGAGTTTTAAGAAAACAGAAGAATAGATTATATTGGTACTACAGGTTGTTGATAAGAGGAGGTTATACTGAAATGTATGGGACTTCTTTCGGAGAATCTTACAGAAAGAGGGTTCTGGCAGCTGGAGATGGTCGAAGAGACTGGGAGATATGTAGATATTTATAAACATTACAGATACGTGAAGTATTTTTGTCGTGACTGGAGTTACGGTGGCATGGTAGCTCAGCGATTGTCACTGGTGTCTCATATTACCAGGAACCCAATTTCAGTTCCAGCTCCAGACGATTGTCTGTGTAGAGTTTGCGCAATCTCCCCGGAGGATTCCACCCACAATTCAAAAGCATGTGCAGATCAATTGGCCATACTAAGTTGCCCATTGTTTAAGTATGTACAGATTACGGGTATGAGTCAAGGCCAAGTATAAGTGAGCACTTGTTGGGCCAAAGCACATACATTGGATGTGTTCTATTATTCGAGACAATGAGGGCAATAGGAAAACATTATTCAATATATGAACAGTCCGAATCAGGGAAATCATATGAATGAAGTTTTTCTGGCTGAGAGAAATAAACAGGAGCGTCAGGTGTGATTTGGTGACCTCTGTGTAGTTATTTCAC
The DNA here is from genome assembly GCF_004010195.1 of Chiloscyllium plagiosum. NCBI lineage: Eukaryota > Metazoa > Chordata > Chondrichthyes > Orectolobiformes > Hemiscylliidae > Chiloscyllium > Chiloscyllium plagiosum. Next base: position 7,246 of record NW_025205254.1, on the reverse strand, counting down.
TTTTAGCATCTGGCAGATGTTACAGGGATCGGGAAGGCTGATGGTGTTTCAAAAGATCGGGATGTATTTACAATCTGAATGTTGCAGAGATAACGAGCTGTGTAGCGGTAGAAGGTGGTTACAGGCTTGGGAGCTGTATAAGGGTGAAAAGGATATTGCAAGGCTGGTTAGGCATTGGATTAGGTTACACAGCAAGAACAATTGTCGAGACTGGAGCAAAGAAAAGTCAATGGCAAAGTTGGAGGTGTTGGGGAAATTTCCATATGCGATGAAGATTATTGTGGCTGGAGAAGGCTGTGAAGTTAAGGACATTTGACAGGCCACGAGGGAGTAAGTGATGTTGGTGATGACGTGGTCTAGAGAAGATTGCAAAGATTGAGAAGTTTCAATGGATCGAGTAGTTACAGAGGGAAGGAGAGTTGTGAGTACTTCAGGAATGTTACATAAGGAGGGAGAATTGTAAAATCTGGAGGTGATTCCAGAGAAAGGAGGTTTATATGGCTTGCATGAGTTACTGAGATAAGGAGGCCTGTATGGGCTGATGGTGATTGCAGAGAATCATAGAATCTCAGCAGGTTAGAAACAGGCCATTTGGCCCAAGGGATGTCCACACCCAGCCAGACCCATTTCTCCACCCTATTACTCTGCATTTACCAAATCCGCACACCCCTAAACGCGCTGAACAAATCTGCATGGCACATTTACCAAAACTGGAGAGACGGAGAAACCCAAGAAGACACGTGGACAATGTGCAAACTCCTCACAGATCGTCTCCCGGGGCTCGAATTTAACCCAGCTTCCTGGCACTGTGAGGCAGCCGTACTAACCAAAAAGCCACCATGCAGCAGTACAGAGATCATAATATATCGTACAGGATCAAACTCGTTGAAGAGGCAAGATATTATTCGATTTGGAGGAGTCTCAAGACATCAGACTGAACGACGCAGACACCTTATGACAGAAGCATGACATTTGGCCAATCATGGTTACACCAGCCCTTCAACTGAACACATTGCTGTGGAATAATCTCCTCCTCCCACGTATTCTTACACGTTAATTTTTGTATCAATAATCATCCAATCTCCACTTGAATGTTTCCATTGAACATGCATCTGCAACACATCCAAGTGCATTCTGAGTACTTGCAGATAATTTTTTTCCAGGTGGAACTCACTCTTCTGGTTTCGAACTAGCATTACTCAATCTTTGAACACGCTCTCTGTGAGGTGTGCACAGAGTATTCATGGACAGCTGTGCGCGGGCTTTCGGTTTTCGTATAATCCCCGCCTGCTCTACGATCTCTAACCGATCCTTCAGTATTATTCTTGCTTTGCAATTCGATTCTCTACCTGCCATCGATTCGATTGTTCTCCATCAGCCAGGAAGCATTAGGTTTATTTGTCCTGCTCTTCCCATTTGATGGGCCATTCCTCGATTGGACCCAAGCCACCTCCTCACTAAAAGGAACCTATGTTTTTTTTTCATTTTCAAACCAACGGGGTGTTCCAGTAAAACTTTCCCAGCTTCATTCTTACCACATTGGAGGCCACACACAGTCAACGAACTTTTCTGACTCTCAATTTTTGCGTGCTATTCCCACTCTGAATTATTCCAATTCATTCTCCACCATTATCCTGAAATTTTAAAAGAATTGTTCTTGTGTCCCAAAACGATTCCTTACTGATACTGGATCCAATTGCTCAATCTCTTTCCTAAGCTCCAGGTGCAACAGTGCATGCTGTCTTGGGATGAACACACATTCCAGCAGTAAGTTCTCCTCTGTGTAATCTAGATACACCCGCCCCTCATGACCTTGCACGAGCAGTATCTCAATATATACCTGGATAATTTACGTTTCTCACGGTATGATGTTATACAGGTGTACTGTACCTTCAGGAAAGTTAAAAGAATAAAAAAAACTAGCTGACAGCACCAAGTGTTCTAAACAAGATAGACTATAACATTTTTGTTCCAGCAGCTACAGTGGCTGGCTGCCTGAAGAGCAAAAACCAAACTCAATTTACGCCAATCAGTTTAAATAACAAAAAAAAATCCAAACTCAACTCAAGGTTGAACAAATTATATTGACGATATTAAAAACCAATGACGCAATGCGGTGTTTTGAGGGCTTGTCCGAGAATTTAAAGGTTTGGGTGTTGGATTTGTTATTTGAACTTGTTAGAGAGATTTGAATAGATCTGGATGTTAAAAATATCCCAGGACGTATTAACATTTACAGGTTAGTGCCCGACATCTTTAAATAAAACGTAGGTGAGTGTATTTGATTAATTTTCTTGAACTTTGGCTGATTAAATTACAACTGAGAGAAGTGGTAATTAAAATTGTGAAAGAGAATGAGGAATTTGAAGATGATTCTCAAATGTGCCAAGAAATTTTAGAAGGAAAGAAATATACCATACTTTTAGAATGAGCAACGAGATTAGGTTTGGGTATAACGAAGGATAAGGGGAAATTTGTAATTGAAAGGGCATTACTCAAACTTCGACGTGTGTCAGAGAAACAAAAAATTAGGGTAGTAAAACGTAAATTGAAATTGAGGAAAAAATGTAGTTAGGAAATAAACAAACGGAGAGAGTGGAAACAGAAACAGAGAGATGAAAGAGAAAGGGAGAGAGAAACAGAAAGAGAGAAAAAGAGTGAGAAAAATGGAGAGAGAGAGAGAACGTTCTTAACTGAGCAAAGTGGGACAGATGAAAGGAAGAAACAAGGAAATAAAATTTTGTTAGCTGAGCAACAAGATGGAGAATTTGTACTGAAAAATTTCGACTCAGTCAGCCAAGTTAATTTAATAGGATTTCGATTCAAAGAGAAGGTAGCAATGTACACAGATGTGTTAAAACTCTGCCACATTCTATGAAGTACATGTTGGAGTCTTATTATTTCATTTAAAACAAAACAACTCAGCAGATGGAGTGTTCCGAGGATATACGGGTAATGCCATTTCAAACTGAAATTATACGCAGTACAAGTAAGTTATTTGTCACGCTGTCAGATCAGGGATCAAGACATTATCGAGAAGGCAAACAGGTTATTTTAAGTGCTTATGAATTAATCGCAGAAACATATATACAGCGATTCAGAAACATAAAGAAGGAACCAGGTCAGATTGATGTTGATTTCGAAAAAAAT
>NW_025205254.1:0-2414 GCF_004010195.1 Chiloscyllium plagiosum | reverse complement strand
GGGTCTGGCGAATGTTACAGGAATCGGGAATGGGTGCAAGTGCTGGGGAATGTAACAGAGATAGGGAGGTAAGCAGGTGCTGGAGACAGTTGCAGGGATATTGAGGGTGAGGATGTCAGAGTGTGTTATAGGTGCAAGGAAGGAATTAGGCGCTGGAGAACTTTGCAGGTGTGGAGAGGGGTGTATCCGCTTTAGAATGTCACGGGATAGGGAGTAGGTGAAGCGACTGGAGAATGTTACAGGGATAGGGAGCGGTATAGATGCTGGAGAAAGTCACAAGGATAGGAAGTGTGTGTAGGTCCTGGAGCATATACCGGAATAGACAGTGGGTGTTGGAGAAAACCACAGGGATACAGACGACTGCAGTTGCTGGAGATTGGTTTCAGGATTGGTTATAGGTACTGGAGAATGTTACAGGGATAAGCAGAGATATAATTTCCAGGGAATGGTAAAGCGGTATGGAGGTCTGCAGGTGCTGGGCAATCTTAAACGGATAGGGAGGGGTGTAGGCCCTGGTGAATGCTTCATGATTAGCGAGTGGGTGTAGGGCTCTGAGATGTTCCGTAGATTGTGAGTGATGAGTGTCCTGGTGAATGTGGCAGGGATCAGGAGTGGTGCAGGTGCTGTAGAATGTTACAGGGCTAGGGTGAGGCTGCAGGGGCCAGAGAAGCTTACAGGGATGGGGAGTGGGTGTAGGTACTGGAAAATGTTACAGAGATAGGGAGTGGTATAGGTGCCAGAGAATGGTAAAGTTGTAAAGAAGGCTGTCGGTGCTCGGCATTGGTAAATGATGGGGAGGGGCGTCGGTCCTGGCGAATGTTACATGAACAGTGAGTGTCTGGCTCCGAGATGTTACATAAGTTGGGAGTGGTGAGGATCTTATTGATGTGACAGCGATCTGGAGGGGTGCAGATGCCGGAGAATGTTACAAAGATAGCGAGTGGATGAAGGTGCTAGACACTTTTACAGGATGAGGTTGTAGTCGTACTGGTTGGAGATTTTACAGGGGGAGGAAGGGGGTTAGTTTCTCGAGGATGTTACGCGGAGAGGCAGTGGTTGTCGGTGCTGGGGTATGTGTGTGGAGATATTACAGTGATATGGAAAAGGGTGGGCCCTGACGAAATGATACGGGGATATGGAGCGGTGCAGGTGCTGGAGAGTTTTATAGGGCAAGTAAAGATGTCTAGATACTGGTGAATGTTACAGTAATAGGGAGTGGTGTATGTGCCAAAGAATGTTATTTAGGCAGGGAGGTGTGTAGATGCTGCAGTATGTTACTGAGATAGCAACGTGTGTAGTTGCTGGAAAAGGGTGTAGGGATAGAATGGGACAGTTAATGAAGAAGTTTACAGGGATGGGGCGGGTGTAGGTGTTGGAGAATGTTTCAGTGACGGAGAGTAGTTGAAGGAGCTGGAAAATGTTAAAGCAATAAGGAGTAGGTGTACAGTTTGGAGGTCTTACAGGAACAAGGAGTGGTGCAGGTGTTGATGAAGTTTACAGGGATCGGAAGGGGAGGAGGACCAGGAGAACGTGATCAGAATTGGGAGGTGTGTAGATACTGGAAAATGTTACAGTGTTTGAGGAGTGTTAGTGGTGAATAATGTTACAGGGTCAGGGTGTTGAACTGCAGTGACAGGGGCAGCGATTGAGTCACAGAGTCATAGAGATATACAGCATGGAAACAGACCCTTCGGTCCGTTCCGCCCATTCCGACCAGATATCCCAACCCAATCTTGTCCCACCTGCCAGAATCCTGCCCATATCCCTACAAACCCTTCCTATTCATAGACCCATCCAAGTGCATTTTAAATGTTGCAATCGTACCAGCGTCCACCACTTCCTCTGGCAGCTCATTCCATCCACGTACCACCCTCTGTGTGAAAAAGTTGCCCTCTCTTTTATGTCTTTCCCGCTCACCCTAATGCTATGCCCTCTAGTTCGGTACTCCACGACGCAATGGAAAAGACTTTGTCTATTTATCCTATCCATGCCCCTCATGATTTTGTGAAACTCTATCAGGTCACCCCTCAACCTCCGACGCTCCAGGGATAACAGCCCTCGCCTGTTCAACCCCTCCCTATAGATGAAATCCTCCAACCCTGGCAACAACCTTCTAAATCTTTTATGAACCCTTTCAAGTTTCACAACATATTTCTGATGTTATGGAGAACAGAATTGTATGCAATATTCCAACAGCGGCCTAACCAATGACCTGTACAGCCGCAACATGACCACCTAACTCCTGGAATCAGCACTCTGTCCAATAAAAGAAAGCCTACCAAACGCCTTCTTCATTATCCTATCTCCCTGCGACTCCACTTCAAGGAGCTAAAGGTCGCTTTGTTCAGTAACATTCCCTCAGACCTTACTATTAAGTGTACAAGTCCTGCTAACATTTCCTTTCACAAAATGCA
>NW_025205253.1:9058-10258 GCF_004010195.1 Chiloscyllium plagiosum | reverse complement strand
CAGGAGAGAGTCATTCATCTCCTCGAGATTGGGAGACAGGAACAGGAGGGAGTCAGTCACCTGCTCGAGACTGGGACACAGGAACAGGAGAGAGTTACTTAACTGCTCGAGACTGGGAAACGGGAATATGAGACAGTCATTCCACTGCACGAGACTGGAACACAGGGACAGAAGGGAGTTACTCAACTGCTTGAGACTAGGAAACAGGAACAGGAGGGAGTCAGTCAACTGCTCGAGACTGGAACACAGGGACAGGAGGGAATCAGTCAACTGCTCGAGACTGGGTCACAAGAACAGGAGGGAGTCAGTCAACTGCTCGAGACTGGGACACAGCGACAGGAGGGAGTCAGTCAACTGCTCAATTTTGGGACACAGGAACAGGAGGCAATCACTCAACTGCTCGAGACACCGACACAGGAACAGTAGGTAGTCACTCAACTGCTTGAGAGTGGGGCACAGGAGCAGGAGGGAGTCGCTCAACTGCTTAAGACTGGGACATAGGACCAGGAGCGAGTCAGTCAACTGCTCGAGACTGGGGCACAGGAACAGGAGGGAGTCACTCAACTGCTTGAGAGTGGGGCACAGGAACAGGAGGGAGTCAGTCAACCGCTCGAGACTGGGACACAGGAACAGGAGGGAGTCACTCAACTGCTCGAGACTGGGTCACAGGAACAGGATAGAGTCACTTAACTGCTCGAGACTAGAACAGAGGGACAGGAGGCAGTCATTCAACTGCTCGAGACTGGGACACGGGAACAGGAGGGAGTCACTCAACTGCTCGATTTAGGGTCACAGGAACAGGAGAGAGTCATTCAACTGCTCGAGCCTGGAACATAAGAACCGGAGAGAGCCATTCAACTGCTCGAGACTGGGACACGAGCATAGGAGGCAGTCATTCCACTGCACGAGACTGGTACACAGGGACAGAATGGAGTCACTCAACTGCTCGAGACTTGGAAACAGGAACAGGAGGGAGTCACTCAACTGCTAAAGATTGGGACACAGTAACAGGAGGTAGTCACACAACACCTCGAGACTGGGACACAGGGACAGGAGGGAGTCTGTCAACTGCTGGAGATTGGGACACAGGAACAGGAGGCAATCACGCAACTGCTCGAGACACGGACACAGTAGCATTAGGTAGTCACTCAACTGCTTGAGAGTGGGGCACAGGAGCAGGAGGGAGTCGCTCAACTGCTT
>NW_025205253.1:0-8525 GCF_004010195.1 Chiloscyllium plagiosum | reverse complement strand
AGTCATTCAACTGCTCGAGACTGGGACATAGTAACAGGAGGGAGTCACTTAACTGCTCGAGACTGGAAGACAGGAACAGGAGGCAGTCACTACACTGCTCTGTACTGGGACACAGGAATAGGAGGGAGTCAGTCAACTGCTCGAGACTGGGACACAGGAACAGGAGGCGGTCACTCAACTGGTCGAGACAGCGACACAGGTACATGAGGCAGTCATTCAACTGCTCGAGACTGTGGCACGGGATCTGGAGGGAATCATTCAACTGCTCGAGACTGGGACACAGGAACAGGAGGCAGTCATGACACTGCACGATACTGAAACGCAGGAACAGGAGAGAGTCATTCAACTGCTCGTGACTGGGACACAGGAACAGGAGGCAGTCATGACACTGCACGATACTGAAACGCAGGAACAGGAGAGAGTCATTCAACTGCTCGTGACTGGGACACAGGAACAGGAGGCAGTCATGACACTGCACGATACTGAAACGCAGGAACAGGAGAGAGTCATTCAACTGCTCGTGACTGGGACACAGGAACAGGAGGCAGTCATGACACTGCACGATACTGAAACGCAGGAACAGGAGAGAGTCATTCAACTGCTCGTGACTGGGACACAGGAACAGGAGGCAGTCATGACACTGCACGATACTGAAACGCAGGAACAGGAGAGAGTCATTCAACTGCTCGTGACTGGGACACAGGAACAGGAGGCAGTCAATCAACTGCTCGAGACTGGGAAACAGGAACAGGAGGGAGTCACTCAACTGCTCGAGAGTGGGTCACAGTAACAGGAGGCAGTCATTCAACTGATCGAGACTGGGACAAGGAACAGGAGGGAGTCACTCAATTGCTCGAGACTGGGTCACAGGAACAGGAGGCAGTCACTCAACTGATCGAGACTGGGACACAGGGACAAGAGGCAGTCACTCAACTGCTCGAGTCTGTGTCACAGGAACAGGAGGCAGTCAATCAACTGCTCGAGACTGGGAAACAGGAACAGGAGGGAGTCACTTGGGACACAGGAACAGGAGGTAGTCATTCAACTGCTCTAGACAGGGACACAGGAACAGGAGGCATTCATTCCACTGCATGTCACTCAAATACAGGAACAGGCGGGAGTCATTCAACTGCTCGAGGCTGGGACACAGGAGCAGATGGTAGTCACGCAATTGCTTGAGACTGGGACACAGGAACAGAAGGTAGTCACTAAACTGCTCGAGCTGGGACTCAGGAACAGGAGGGAGTCACTTAACTGCTCGAGATTGGGGCACAGGAATAGGAGCAGTCACTCAACTGCTCAAAACTGGGATACAGGAATGGGAGGGAGTCACTCAACTGCTTGAGACTGGGTCACAGGAACAGTAAGGAGTAAATCAACTGCTCGAGACTGGTATACAGGGAGAGGAGAGAGTCACTCAACTGTTCCAGTCTAGGACACAGGTACAGGAGGCAGTCACTCAACCGCTCGAGTCTGTGAGACAGGTACAGTAGGTAGTCATGCAACTGCTCGAGACTGGGGCACAGGAACAGAAGGCAGTCATTCAACTGCTCGAGACTGGGGCACAGGAACAGAAGGCAGTCAGTCAACTGCTCGACACTGAGTCACAGGAACAGGAGGGAGTCAGTCAACTGCTCGAGACTTGGACACAGGGAAAGGAGGGAGTCAGCCAACTGCTCGTGACTGGGACACAGGATCAGGAGGGAGTTAGTCAATTGCTCGAGATTGGGACACAAGAACAGGAGGCAATCACTCAACTGCTAAAGACTGGGACACAGGAACAGGAGGGAGTCACCCAACTACTTGAGACTGGGGCAGAGGAGCAGGAGTGAGTCACTCAACTGGTTGAGACTGGGGCACAGGAACAAGAGCGAGTCAGTCTACTGCTCGAGTCTCAGGCAAAGGAACAGGAGGGAATCACTCAACTGCTTGAGACTGTGTCACAGGAACAGGAGGGCGTCAGTCAACCCTTCGAGACTGGGACACAGGAACTGGAGGGAGTCACTCAACTGCTCGAGACTGGGTCACAGGAACAGGAGGGAGTCACTCAACTGCTCGCGACTGGTCACAGGAACAGGAGGGAGTCACTCAACTGCTCGAGACTGGGTCACAGGAACGGAGAGTGTCATTCAACTGCTCGAGACTGGGATATAGGAACAGGAGAGAGTCATTCAACTGCTCGAGACTGGAACACAGTTAGGAAGGGAGTCACTAAACTGCTCGAGAGTAGGAAACAGGAATAGGAGGGAGTCACTCAACTGCTAAAGATTGGGACACAGTAACAGGAGATAGTCACGCAACTGCTCGATACTGGGTCACAGGGGCAGGAGGGAGTCACTCAACTGCTCGAGACTGGGACACAGGAACAGGAAGCAGTCACTCCACTGCTCAAGACTGGGATAGAGGAACAAGAGGCAGTCACTCAACTGCTCGAGACTGGCACTCAGGAACAGGAGGGAGTCACTCAACTGCTCGAGACTGGGACACAACGACAGGAGTGAGTCAGACAACTGCTCGAAACTGAGATACATGGACAGGACGGAGTCAGTCAACTGTTCGAGAGTGGGAAACAGGGACAGGAGGGTGTCATTCAACTGCTCGAGACTGGGACACAGGAACAGGAGGCAGTCACTCAACCGCTCGAGACTGGGACACAGGAACAGGAGGGAGTCACTCAACTGCTCGAGATTGGGTCACAGGAACAGGAAGTAGTCATTCCACTGCACGTAACTGAAACATACGAACAGGAGAGAGTCATGCACCTGCTCGAGACTGGGACACAGGAACAGGAGGGATTCATTCAACTACTCGAGACTGGGACACTGGGACATGAGGGAGTCATTCATCTGCTCGAGACTGGGACACAGGAACAGGAGGCAGTCACGCAATTGCTCGAGACTGGGACACAGGAATAGAAGGCAGTCATTCAACTGCTCGAGACTGTGGCACAGGAAGTGGTTCGAGTCATTCAACTGCTCGAGACTGGGACACAGGACCAGAAGGTTATCACTCAACTGCTCGAGCCAGGGACTCAGGAACTGGAGGGAGTCACTTAACTGCTCGAGATGGGGTCAGAGGAACAGGAGGCAGTCACTCAACTGCTCGAGATTGGGACACAGGAACAGGAGGTAGTCACGCAATTGCTCGAGATTGGGACACAGGAATAGAAGGCAGTCATTCAACTGCTCGAGACTGTGGCACAGGAAGTGGTTGGAGTCATTCAACTGCTCGAGATTGGGACACAGGAATAGAAGGTTGTCACTCAACTGCTCGAGCCTGCGACTTACCTGCTCGTGAGTGGGACACAGGAATGGGAGGGAGTCACTCAACTGGTTGAGATTGGCTCACAGGAACAGGAGAGAGTCAGTCAACTGCTCGAGACTGGGACACAGGGACAGGAGAGAGTCACTCAACTGCTCGAGTCTAGGACACAGGTACAGGAAGCAGTCACTCAAACGCTCGAGTGTGTGACACAGGTTCCGGAGGGAGTCTCTCAACTGCTCGAGAGTGGGACACGGGAACAGAAGGCAATCATTCCACTGCTCGAGACTGGGTCACAGGAACTGGAGGCAGTCATTCCATTGCTCGAGACTGGGACATGGGAACAGGCGGTAGTCATTCCACTGCATGAGACTGGAACACAGGGACAGGGGGGAGTCACGCAACTACTCGAGATTGGGACACAGAAACAGGAGGTAGTCACAAAACTGCTCGAGACTGTCGCACAGGGACAGGAGGCAGTCACTCAACTGCTCGACTCTGGGTCACAGGAACTGGAGGGCGTCATTCAGCTGCTCAGACTGGGACACAGGAACAGAAGGTAGTCACTCAACTGCTCGAGCCTGGGACACAGGAACAGAAGGGAGTTACTTAACTGCTTGAGACTGGGACACAGGGACAGGAGGGAGTCAATCAACTGCTCGTGACTGGGACGCAGGAACAGGAGGGAGTCACTCAACTGCTCGAGACTGGGTCACAGGAACAGGAGGGAGTCACTCAACTGCTCGAGACTAGAACAGAGGAACAGGAGGGAGTCATTCAACTGCTCGAGATTGTGACACGGGAACATGAAGCAGTCATTCCACTGCACGAGACTGGAACACAGGGACAGGAGGGAGTCATTCAACTGCTTGAGACTGGGACACAGGAACAGAAGGCAGTCACTCAACTGCTCGAGACTGGGACACAGGGACAGGAGGCAGTCACTCAACTGCTCGAGACTGTGGCACAGGATCTGGAGGGAGTCATTCAACTGCTCGAGACTGGGACACAGGAACAGGAGGGAGTCATTCAACTGCTCGAGACTGTGGCACAGGATCTGGAGGGAGTCTTTCAACTGCTCGAGACTGGGACACAGGAACAGGAGGCAGTCACTCAATTGCTCGAGACTGGGACACGGGGACAGGAGGCCGTCACTCAATTGCTCGAGACTGGGACACTCGGAAAGGAGGCATCACTCAATTGCTCTAGACCAGAAAACAGGAACATGTGGCAGTCATTCAACTGCTCGAGACTGGGATAGAGGAACAGGAGGGAGTCACTCAACTGCTCGAGACTGTGACAATGGGACAGGATGCAGTCACTCAACTACTCGAAACTGTGGTACAGGAACAGGAGGGAGTCACTCAACTGCTCACGACTGGGACACAGGGACAGGAGGCAGTCACTCAACCGTTCGAGAGTGGGGCACATGGACAGGAGGCATCACTCAGTTGCTCAAGACTGGGAAACAGCAACAGGAGGTAGTCACTCAACTGCTCGAGTCTGGGAAACTGGAACTGGAGGCAGTCACTCAATTGCTCGAGACTGGGACACAGGAACAGAAGGTGGTCATTCAACTGCTCGAGACTGGTACACAGGAACAGGAGGCATTAATTCAACTGCTCGAAACTTGGACACAGGGAATTCTGGATGCTAGTGTGGCCCGAGGATCCTGTTACGCATGACCAGGAGGTGGTGACTCACTCCCCACCAGTATGGGGCACTGGGAGAGAAGGGGAGTTTGCCTGTTACAAACATAAATATATGAATAAGTTGCATTCGTGGTCCACACAATCCTGCCCCACCATTCACTAAGACCACTGCTGATCTAGTAGTGATTCCCTCATGCCATTTTATGGAGACTGCCCTCTCTGCAGCCTCTGCTCCATTTGTTGGTCATGTTACAGACCCAGATGCCGTAACAACAATCATTATCACTCATCTAGAGGGTCGGGTCTAATCGGATGAGTCAGGATTTGAAGGGTCCAATCACAAGAATGAAAACACAAAATAAAGGTTTTGTCAGATGTTTCGTTCTCTCACATTCGTAATCCAACTCACATAACCAGCCCCTCCATTGTACGTTCAGGATAGAGCACTGTGTAGATCCGGCTCGCGAACTGCTGAATGCAACCCAGCAATGTCCAGAGTGGAACTCTGTGCAGCCCATACCAATACTTGATCTATAATCCTGGGCTAAATGTCCAGAGTAGGGAGCTGTGCAGACCGCACTGGTTCATTCATATATAACCCCAGGCTTTTGCATTGTTCGTTCGCAGTGTGTTAGATCACTGCCTAGAGTGGGGAATCTTGCAGCTGATGCTGTCAGTGACAGGATGTGCTGCTCCCATCCATTTACAGCTCTATGTCTCCACTGTGCCTTGACAAGGGGCGCTGTGGGTGTGAAAGTCATTGCAAAGGAGAGATGTAAATGGAAACAGTTTAAATACCAATAGTTCCGATTCCGGCGCATACCACTCCAGTATTTAAAGATGAAATAACTGAGATAATGTCCAGTGTGTTTTTGTGGATGGTGCAAAGCAGTAAGAGGGGGCTGGTGATGTTATAGTGGTTGCACTGTAAGCCTCCAAATAATCAATGCGAATTGGAGAAACAAATATGCAGGGAGACTGGGGAGATTTGCAGGAACAATAGGATTGTCATAATAGGTGAGTTTAATTATACTAACGTGGGCTGGAACGTCCAGAGTGTTACGGACTTAGATGGAATGAAATTTGTTCAGTGTGTTCAGGAAAGTTTCCATAAGCAGTATATAGAGGGTCCTACTCGGGAAGGGACAAACCCGACCTACTGTTGCAGCATAGGGCAGGATAGGTGACAGAGGTAAAGTGTGGGAGCATTTTGGGATAAGTGACTAGAGCTGTATTAATTTTAAAATAGTTATGGGAGGGACAAAATTGGTCCAAAGATTCAAGTTCTAAATTGGGGAGGCGAATTTGTTGGAATTAGACAGGGACTTGCAAAGGTTAATTGGAGTAGCTTGTTTCCAGCCAAAATGACCTCTGGTAAGTGGGAGGTCTTTAAAAGTCGAGGTCTATATGTTCCTGTGAGGGTGAATGGAACGTGAGGCAGGAAGAGATAACCCTGGATGACAAGAGATAATCAGGCTCTGACCAGCAAAAAAGGAGGCGTGGCTCAGGTTCAGGCAGCTGGAATCAATGGAATCTCTGGAGAGACACAAGGGAAACAGGAATTTACTGAAGAAGGAAATCAGGAGGGCGAATAGTGGGTATGAGATAGCCTTGGCTGAAAAATGAGGGTGGATCCAAAGATGTGCTTTCAGTGTCGTAAAGAAAGAGAACGGCTAGAGAGAAAATAGGACGCCTTAAAATCCAAAGTGGGCATTCATTTGTAAAACCACAAGAGATGGGTGAGGTCCTCAAATTCCCCTCTGTGTTTACCATGGAGAAAAACATGAAGATCTGTGACCTTTTTTTCGGGGGGCGGGGGGGGGGGTGGTGTTAGTTGTCATATCTTGGTACAGTCCATATCCATATCACAGTGGAGGTGCTGTTGGACAAATTAGAATGCATAAAGTCAGATAAATCTCTTGGTCCTGACCAGATATATCCAAGAGCATTGCAAGAGGCGAGAGAAGACAGACCAGGGGCCAAGGTCCCGGACGACTGGGCAATAGCAAATAATGTGCCCTTATTCAAAAAGGGGTGCAAAGAGAAAACCTGGGAAATACAGACCAGTAAGCTTCACATCTGTTTTCGGTAAACCACTTGAGAAGGTTCTGAGAGATAAGATATGCATACATTTGGAATGACAGAGTTTGACTTGAACAGTCAGCATAGATATATGCATGGCAGATCATGCTTTACAAATTTTGTTCGAATTTTTTGAGGAAGTGACCAGAAAGGTTGACGAGGGCAGGGTGGTGGACATATTCCATATGGATTTCAGTAAAGCCTTTGATAAGGTTCCACATGGTAGGTTGCTCGAGCAAGTTAGATCGCATGGACTCCAAGATAATCTGGTAAATTGGTGGCTTGGCGTTATGAAGCAAATGGCTATGGTGGACGGATGCTTGTCGGACTGGAGGCCTCTGACTAGTGGAGTGCCTCAGGGGTCGGTACTGGGCCCATTGCTGTTTGTTATCTGTATCAATGATTTGGACCAGAGTGCACAATGCAAGGTTAATAAGTTTGCAGGTGACACTAAAATAGGAGGCATCCAGTGAGAAACATTATCAGAAATTGCAGCAGTACCTTGATCGGCAGGAGATGTGGGCTGAGAAATAGCATGTGGAGTTTAATATAGATAAGTGTGACGTCTTGCATTTTGGAAAGTCAAATCCAGGTAGGAATTTAGTGATGAATAGGAGGGCCTTAAATAGTGCAGTGGAACAAAAGGACGTTGGAGATCAGGTTAACGGTTGTCTGAAATTTGAGTCACAGATACACAGGACAGTGAAGAAGGCTGTTAGCACAATGACCTTCATCAGAGCATTGAGTGTAGAAGTTGGGACATTCTGTTGCAGTTGTGCAGGGTGTTGGTAAGGCTGCAGTTGGAGCATTGGTTTCAGTTTTGTTCTCCTTGCTGTAGAACGGATATTATTGAATTAGAAAGAGTGTAGAAGGAATATTAGAGATGTTTCCTGAGCTAAAGGGTTTAAGTTATAGGGAGATTATGGACAGGTTAGAACTTATTTCTTTACAGCCTACGAAACTGAAGGGGTTCTTATAGAAGTGTAGATCTTATCAAATTATGAGAGACGTGCATGGGGCGAATACTACAAGTTTTTTCGCAAGGTTGGGGAATCGAGGACTAGAGGCCATCCGTTCATGCGTTGAGAGGAATAAAATAAAAATTACCTCGTAGGGGCAACTCTTCAATACAGATAATGGTACACATATGGACTGAGCTGTCAGTGGAAGTGGTTGAGGTGGGTACAATAACAACATTGAAAAGGCATTTGGACAAATACACAGATAGGAAATGATTAGAGGATACTGAGCAAGGGCAGGGAAATTGGATGAGTGTGGATGTACATTTTGTTCGGCATGGAACATCTGCGCCGAAGGGTCTGTTTCCGTCTGTAGAATCGTATGACTGCAAATACGTGCGTTTTGTGATAGAGACAGGGAGGGGGAGACCAAGAAAAAATGTAATGGAAAGATATGTTCACTGGTTCCAGAATGCTGAAATGAAGACATTTCGATAGTATCATGCAATACGAGTCAGTATTATGAAGAATTATGAGTGAATTACTAGTGGGAGTTCAGGCGATGGAGAGT
>NW_025205252.1:6974-10257 GCF_004010195.1 Chiloscyllium plagiosum | reverse complement strand
GGGATCACGGCATCACTTGCTGGGGCAGCATTTTTCATCCATACTAACTGCCCAGGAGATGGTTCAGAGTCAACCACATTATTCAAGGTCTGGATTCACATGTCGGGCTGGACCAGATCAGAATTAACAGTTTCCGAGACCCAATGACATGAAGAATTGATTTCTGGTCTCTTATCCTATTTCAGAAATAATAATGAATAATGTTTGCAGTTGAATTAAAAGTGAAAGACCAAAGTGGGTTTTATTCTGATTGAGCACATCCTCCTGTTTTCTCAGTTGTTATTGACTTTCTCATTCTCCTTGCACCAGAACCTGTTCCAGACAGTGTTCCAGAAAAGGCAGAATGGTCAGCTGCAGCTGGTCACCTGACCGGTCACTGGACCCAAAGGTTCACTCTCCACAGATGCTGCCAGACCTCCTGAAAATTTCCAGCAATATTTGGTTTTGTTTCCGATTTCCCAGCATTTGCAGATGGATAGTTTTTCAATATTCATCTTGTGTGTTGCAGAGGAGTTTATTGATGAGTTTGGAGAGTTTTGAAAATTGCAAGTTAGGCCACAAATTAGCCGTGATCTATTGAATGGCAGAGCAGGGTTGAAGGGCTGAATGGTCTCCTCCTGTTCCAATGAAAGTTGTCCATCTGCAGCTTGTGGCAACATTTTCCCCTCACTGTTCACTTCACATCCACGTCGAACACACTTACTGACTGAACAAACCTCCTGTGTTTGAACCAAACATGCTAATGTTCAGTGGCTCCCTCTCCTGCCACCCGGGTTTAACTCTCATTATGGAATGCTGTCTCGTATTACTGCGGGAATGCCTACAAAGGACTCAGCCTGGAGTCTGTATCCCCAGGATCCACAAACCCAGTTTATTTCCTTCTTCCTATTTCATTCTGGCTATTGAACTCTCGGTTTCAATCCAATCTCCTGTCATGCTCTTCAACATGTCCATGTGGGTGGACTAGAGGCAGCTGGGATTTAATGAAGGGAAGTGGGGATTATGCGGAAGCACGAGGAGAGGTGACAGCAAAGACAGTTCTCATTGTAACTGCAGAGTTTCTCCGTGACCCAGTGAGTGGTGAGGCACCTGAGTTTGTGGGGGGAGACAGATTCAATCAGGGATTTGCGAAAGCACACAGACACTGACTGACCTGTCCATCTGATTGTTAACTCAGACAAAAAGACAGAAAGGCACATTTAGATAGCACCTTTGATGACCTGGGGCAATGAAACATGCTTCAAACCCAATGATTTCAACCTCCAATCTCTGAAAATACAGACACAAAGCATCCTACTTGTACCAGGTTGTCTCTCCAGCGTCCTTTTTTCTTGAGAAGAGAGTTTTAGGCTGTGTAGCCATTCCTGGTGATTGTAACCTCTGTGTCCTGGTAACATGTATGACTGAATCGTTATTTTCCTGTTCCCTGTGAACGACATCAGCAGCAGAAACAGGTCCTGACCTGTGCGGGTTTTGGTTGGAGTATTTGTGTTTACAAATTCATTCTCACCGTCACGTACAGTGTGAAATTGCTGTAAAACAGAAGGAAAGCAGTGAGGGAGCACCCACAGAAACACACAGGCAGCATGTATACCTGAGCTGAATGAACCTGGCATGAGGAAAACGTGTCGACAATCACAACTAGTTAGAATCACAGAATCCCTGAGGCGCACAAAGAGACTATTTGTTCCATCGAGTCTGCAATGACTCTACCTCCATAACCCCACATTTACCATGGTTAGCCCAACCCAACTAACCTACACACTACAGGCCATATTAGCACGGCCAATCCATCGAACCTGCACATCTGTGGGAGGGTCTTAGATTATGTGGAAGTGCTCAGAATTGTGGATGAAGGCTCACAAATACTTGACTCTGACACAAATGCTCTTTTATTTCCAAAATAAAATCTGGGGGAAACTGCAACCGGAAAGATTTCCGATTATCTCATGAGGAAGAGAATTCAAAACTCGTGCTATTGACCCAGGGGGCGCAGTGAAAGTTACAGAGGTCTGGGAACCATCAGAAATGTAACCCGCCGAAGTGCAACCCACCCATACCCCTACATTTACCCCTTTAACCTAACACTACGGGCAATTTAGCATGGCCAATTCACCTGACCTGCACATCTTTGGACTGTGGGAGGAAACCGGAACACCCGGAGGAAACCCACGCAGACACGGGGAGAATGTGCAAACTCCACACAGTCAGTCGCCTGAGTCGGGAATTGAACCCGGGTCTCTGGCGCTGTGAGGCAGCAGTGCTAACCACTGTGCCACCGTGCCGCCCACTTGAGTTACCCACACTGCTATATGGGTCCTAGCTATAACTCCCCAGATACTCTGACTGTTCCAGTCTCCCTGCAAGGTAACTACTGTGGAAATGTCGCCTCTCCTTTGCTTCCTGTCACGGGCCTGGCCAGGTTATTCCCATATTACAGTTCGGGTCTCTACAGAAATAGTTGGTCCTAACTGTTCTAAACTGGCAACTCCCAGAATGGTCCTTTCCTCAGTTTCACACTATCGTATCTGAATATATTTTTCCATATCCATGATCTGCGTCGGGAGAAGTTTATTTCATCCAGCTTCCTCGATTCCCTCTCTCTCTGTATTTATTAATACAGCAAACACAGCATCAATGAATATTCATGGGCTATGAATGGTAAACGTACAGACCTGTATATATGAATGAGTACTCTATTTCTGTATGCAAAGGAATGGAATGTTTATGTATGTATGGCATGACCAATTGTACAGATCATCAAAACATTTATATGAATAAAGTATATTTTTGAAATAAAAATAGAGGGATCTTGGAGCCCATGTACATAGATCCCTGAAAGTTGCCATCCAGGTTGATAATGCTGTTAAAAGGCATACAGTGTGTTCGGTTCTTTTGGTAGGAATTGAGTTCCATAAGGTCATGCTGCAACTATGCAAATTGCTATTGTGGCCACACTCGGAGTATTGTGCACAGGTCTAGTCGCCACATCACAGGAAAGATGTGGAAGCATTGGAAAAGGTGCAGAGGAGAGAAGGCTTTTTTTTTAGATTAGATTACTTACAGTGGTGGAAACAGGCCCTTCGGCCCAACAAGTCCACACCGCCCCGCCGAAGCGCGGCTCACTCATACCCCTACATTTTCCCCTCACCTAACACTACGGGCAATTTAGCATGGCCAATTCACCTGACCTGCACATCTTTGGACTGTGGGAGGAAACCGGAGCACCCGGAGGAAAACCACGCAGACACGGGGAGAACGTGCAACTCCACACAGTCAGTCG
>NW_025205252.1:0-5682 GCF_004010195.1 Chiloscyllium plagiosum | reverse complement strand
CAGGTCATGCCTCACAAACCTTATCGAGTTCTTTGAGGATGTGACTAGAAAAGTTGATGAGGCTCGAACTGTGGATGTGGTGGATATGGACTTCAGCAAGGCATTTGATAAGGTTCCCCATGGTAGGCTCGTTTAGAAGGTCAGGAGGAATTGCATACAAGGGAACTTATCTGTCTGGATACAGAATTGGCTGGCCAACAGAAGACAGTGAGTGGTAGTAGAATGAAAATATTCTGCCTAGAAGTCTGTGGTGAGTGGTGTTCCACCGGGCTCTGTCCTTGGGCTTCTAATTTTTGTAATTTTTATTAATGGTTTGGATGAGGGGATTGAAGGATGGGTCAGCATGTTTGCAGATGACACAAAGGTTGGAGGTGTCGTTGACAGTATAGAGGGCTGTTGTAGGCTGCAGCGGGACATTGACAGGATGCAGAGATGGGCTGAGAGGTGGCAGATGGAGTTCAACCTGGATAAATGCGAGGTGATGCATTTTGGAAGGTCGAATTTGAAAGCTGAGTACAGGATTAAGGATAGGATTCTTGGCAGTGTGGAGCAACAGAGGGATCTTGGTGTGCAGGTACATAGATCCCTTAAAATGGCCACCCAAGTGGACAGGGTTGTTGAGAAAGCATATGGTGTTTTGGCTTTCATTAACAGGGGGATTGAGTTTAAGAGTCATGAGATCTTGTTGCAGCTCTATAAAACTTTGGTTAGGCCGCACTTGGGATACTGTGTCCAGTTCTGGTCGCCCTATTATAGGAAAGATGTGGATGATTTGGAGAGGGTTCAGAGGAGGTTTACCAGGATGCTGCCTGGACTGGAGGGCTTAGCCTCTGAAGAGAGGTTGACTGAGCTTGGAAATTTTTCATTGGAGAAAGGAGAAGGAGAGGGGACCTAATTGAGGTATACAAGATAATGAGAGGCATAGAGTTGATAGCCAGAGACTATTTCCCAGGACAGAATTGCCTAACACGAGGGGTCATAGTTTTAAGCTGGTTGGAGGTAAGTTTAGAGGGGATGTCAGAGGCTTTTTCTTTACACAGAGAGTTGTGAGGGCATGGAATGCGTTGCCAGCAGCAGTTGTAGAAGCAAGGTCATTGGGGACATTTAAGAGACTGCTGGACATGCATATGGTCACAGAAATTTGTGGGTGCAGACATGAGGATCAATGGTCGGCACAACATCGTGGGCTGAAGGGCCTGTTCTGTGCTGTTCTATGTTCTATGTTCTATGTCAACTTATATCAGCCTCCAACATTCCAGGGAAAACAGCCCTAGCCTATTCAACCGACCCGTAAAACTCAAATCCTTTAACCCTGACAACATCTTTCTAAATGTTTTCTGAACCCTTTCAAGTTTCACAACATTCTTCCGATAGGAAGGAGACCCGAACTGCACATCATATTCCAAAGGTGACCTCACCAATATCCTATATTGCCACAACATGACCTGGCAACTCCTAAACTAATGCTCTGACCAATAAAGGAATGCATACCGAATGCCATATTTATTATCGTATTTAACTGTGTCTCATCTTTTAAGGAACTATGAACCTGCACTCCAAAATCTTTTTGTTCAGCAACAATCCCCAGGTCCTTTCCAGTAAGTTTATAAGTCATGCTCTGATTAGCTTTTCCAAAACGCAGCACCTCACATTTATCTAAATTAAACTCCATCTGCCACTCCTCAGCCCATTGGCCCTTTTGATCAAGATCCTGTTGGAATCTGAAGTAAACTTCTTCACTGTTCACTACACCTCCAATTTTGGTGTCATCTGCAAACTTATTAACTGTACCTCCGTTGTTCACATTTGTATAAATGACGAAATGTTGAGGACCCAGCGATCCTTGTGCACTCCAATGGTCACAGGCCTCCAGTCTGAAAAGCAACGCTCCACCACCTTCCTCTGCCTTCTAGCTTTGAGCCAGTTTTGTGTCCAAATGGCTAGTTCTCCCTGCATTCCATGAGATCTAACCTTGCTAACCAGTCTTTTGGAGAATTGTCCAATTTCAAATAAAGCTTGTATGCTGACCTTGTGAAATTCACACTTTTGTTTATTTCATGATATTGTGGGAATAGGTCAATGGCCGCTCAGCACAGAGTCATTGCTCTGTACTGAGGAGTCATTACTTCTCCATCCAGGTGCAGGCATACGCAGTTTATAAATGGTTACAAGAGATTAATAGTTGTCTGCAAGACAATGCAGTTCTAAATACAGGTAACAGTTTAATAGTATTGAAAGAGGGCTAACAATGCTAAGGGTCGGACAGTACTGATCAGATAAACATTGGTAACAGGAGGTTAATAAATCTGAGAACATTGATTGAAAAATCAGGGACTTACTGTGTATCATGGATCCGAGAGTTGACACCATCCATATTAATAGCTTGGTCACATCTTGTCTGCCGGGGTATGGAGAGAGAGAAAGAGAGCCTTCAGGGCTTCTGGTGGTGCAGTGTCATTGTGAGTGAGAGAATCCCATTAGCGGGATGTTTAGATAACATGTTTCCTCCCATTCCTGCCATTTATAGTCAATTCCTGGGTAGAGATAATTTGAGTTATCCATGCATTATGGGGACTTTTAGCTCGGGACAAACTGGTTTCTGTGAGCAAAATGATCTCGAAGCAAATTGTTTTTTCCACACAGTCTTCCATGAGTATCCTTGCCGAAAGCTTTACTGAAGTCCATATAGATCACACCCAATGCTCTGCCCTCGTCAATCCTCTTGTTACTTTTTCAAACAAAATCAATCATGGGACATAATATCCCAGGCACACTCATGCAGAATATCCCTAAATGTTCCAGGATATAGATGGTGGCAACTAAATGTTCCAGGATATCGTCCCTTCCAACAGGACAGGGAGGGAAGTAAAAAGAGGGGGTTGGAGTTGCATTGCTGGTCAGGGACGATATCACGGCTGTACTAAAGGAGGACACGCTGGAGGGCTTGGGTAGTGAGGTATTATGGGTGGAGCTGAGAAATAAGAAAGGTGCAGTTACATTGTTGGGGCTATACTACTGGCCCCCAACCGTGAGCGTAAGGTAGAAGAACAAATAGAGCAATAGATTATGGAAAGATGTAGATGCAGCGAGGTAGTGGTGATGGAAGATTCTAATTTTTCCACATTGACTGGGATACATTTTGAGTCAGAGGTCTGGATGGGGTAGAATTTGTAAGAAGCGTCCAGGAGCGTTTTCTAGAACAGCATGTCAATAGTCCGACAAGGAAATGGGCTATATTGGACCGTGTATTGGGGGTTTGGCCAGTACAGGTGGTAGAAGTTGCAGTGGGGGATTTCTTTGGGAACAGTGACCACAATTCTGTAAGTTTTAGAATACTCGCAGTGAAAGATGAGAGTGGTTCTAAGGGGAGAGTACTAAACTAGGCCAAAGCCAATTACATCAAAAATAAGCAGGAGCTGGGAAATGTAGATTGGACACAGCTATTTGAAGAGAAGTCCATATTTGATATGTGGGGGCCTTTCAAAGGTAGGTTAAAGATAGTGCAGGATCGACACGTTTAGTTGAAGGCAAGGGATAGGAAAAACAAGATTCGTGAACCGTGGATGACAGGAGAAATCGTACAACTAGCCAAGTGGAAAAGGGAAGCGTACATAAGGTCCAAGCAGCTAAGAACAGAACGGGCCCTGGAGGAATATTGGAAGAGTAGGACTAGTCTTAATCGAGAAATCAAGTGGGTTAAAAGGGGTCACTAAATACCTTTAGTGAGCAGAACTAAGGAGAATCCCAAAGCCTTTTATTCTAATATAAGAAGCAACCGGGTAACTAGAGAAAGGATTGGTCCAATAAAGGGTACTGAAGGAAGACTTTGTGTAGAACTTGAGCGAATGGGTGAGATTCTGAATGAATACTTTGCATCAGTGTTCACTGAGGAGAGGAACTTCATGAATGTTGAGATTAGAGATAGAAGTTTGATTAATCTGGATCACGGTGATGCAGAGAGTGGTAAGGGCGTGGAATGCCCTACCTGCTAATGTAGACAACTCATCCACAATAGGGAGATTTAAACAATCCTTAGATAAGCACAAGGATGATTTTTGGATAGTGTAGGAGGACAAGCTGAGAATAGTTCACAGGTCGGCGCAACATCGAGGGCAGAAGAGCATGTTCTGCGCTGTGTTGTTCTATGTTCTATGACATAAGTAGGGAAGATGTGTTGGGTAGGCTAAAGGTTATTAAGGTGGACCAATCTCCAGGACTGATGGTATCTATCCCAGTTTGCTGAGGGAGGCGAGGGACGAAATAGTTGGGGCCCTGACAGATATCTTTGAAGCGTTCTTAAACACAGGTGTGGTGCCAGGATTCTGGAAGGTTGCTCATGTTGTCCCCCTGTACAGGAAGGGTAGTAGAGATATTGCAGGTAACTACAGACCAGTGATCCTGGCCTCAGTGGTGGGAAAGTTGCTGGAGAAGGTACTGAGGGATAGGATCTACTTATATTTAAAGAAGAATGGGCTTATCACTAATAGGCAACATGGTTTTCTGCAGGGTAGTTCGTGCCTTACCAACTTAATAAAATTCTTTGAGGAAGTGACCAAATTGATAGATGAAGGAAGGACTGTTGATGTCATATACATGGATTTTAGTTGTGGAGTAGTAGAAAACATAAGGGACTGTAAGGAATACAGGAGAATATAGATTGACTGGAGATGGAATTCAGTCTCAACAAATATGAGGTGAGGTGATGCACTTAGGCAAGTCTAATTCTCGAGCGAATTATACACAGAACGGAAGATCCTTGGGAAAAGTTGATGAGCAGAGAGATCTGGGAGTACAGATTTATTGTACCCTAAAGGTTGCTGCATAGGTGGATGGAGTGGTTAAGAAAGGATATGGGAAGATTGCCTTCATCGGACTGGGTATTGAGTAGAAGAGCTAGCAGGGCATATTAAAATTGAACAAGACATTGGTTCGGCCGCAATTGGAATACTGTGTACAGTTCTGGTCACCACATTACCGAAAGGATGTGGATGCTTTGGATAGGGTGCAGACAAGGTTTACGAAGATGTTGCCTGGTATGGAAGGTGCTAGCTATGAAGAAAGGTTGAGTAGGTTCAAATTGTTTTCCTTTGAAAAAGGAGATTAAGGGGGGACCTGATTGAAATTTACAAAATCATGAAGCGTATAGAGAGGATAGATAGAGATAAGCTTTTTCCCAGGGTGAAGGATTCAATAAAGAGAGGTCATGCTTTCAAGGTGAGAGGTGAAAAGTTTAAGGGGATACATGCGGCAAGGACTTCACACAGAGGTTTGTAGGTGCCTGGAACGCGTTGCCAGCAGAGGTGGTAGAAGCAGGCACGGTAGATTCATTGAAGATGCATCTGGACAGATGCATGAGTAGGTGGGGAACAGAGGGATACAGATGTTTAGGAATTGGGTGAAAGGTTTAGACAGTAGATTTGTATCGGCTCAGGTGTGGAAGACTGAAGAGCCTATTATTGGGCTGTAAATTTTCTGTGAACTTTGTTCTAATCAGTCCTTGCCTTTCCAAATGCATGTAAATCATCTCCCTCAGGATTACCTCCAACAGCCTGCTCACCGCTGATGATAGAGAGGTAAAGAAAGAGGGGGAAGAGAGAGAGTAGCCGGGAGAGAGTGCTTTTGAGATAAGTGAGGGAATGACACTGGGAGTGGGAGTGTTGGGGAGGAACGAGGGGGAAGGGT
>NW_025205251.1:0-10256 GCF_004010195.1 Chiloscyllium plagiosum | reverse complement strand
GAAGAGAGTAACGTGGGAAAGAATGGGAGTGTTCACAGAGCCAGAGAATATGCTAAACACATCCTGCGAATCGGTCTTCAGTTTGGAGAAGCAGTTCCTGGATTCAGGGAGAGTGACCATTTGACGCTTGAGCAAATTAATACAGGAGCTGAGGATGAATTGAAATTTTATGCAAGATAGAGTGGGCAAATCACCAGATTAAAGATCAAGTCTCACATCAGTGAGAGGGAAAGAATTGAAGAAAATTCGGAGGGCTGTTGAGGCTGGATCATTAACTATCTTCACGGTTGAGGCAGACAGGTTTTTATACAAGTGTTAAGGGGAAATCATAGGAAATTGAAATGGGGGATTAACAAAATAAATATAACCTAATCGAAGGAAAAGCAGACTCAGTGAGAGGATAGACATATTGTTGCCCCTATGTCTAATGGTGATCTTTTCTAATAGCCCTGTATTCACAAGAACATCATCTCTCTCACTATGGAGTGAGCCACAGTTTGGGATGCAATCGAGGGAAAGTACGAGAGGACTGCGATAACACGGATTGCCTGTCGGGGTGAGGATCTGCATCGGCATAGTCTCCACTACCAGAAGGAAGACCTCAGCAAGACACCCTCCAAAGCCAAGCAGCGACCTGCACTGGGGAGCAGCTAGTCAGGGGCCAGGTGTCAAGGAGTGCTGAAGGCCTGAACGCTACATCAATGTCGTGTCTCCTTCCTTCCCTGACCAAAACTAAATGTGGAGGGGTCGTTGGTAGCAGAATAAGCAGTACGTCTTTGACACGAGAGGCTTTGGACAGCTCCAGCTCAGCAAAATGTACAGTTAAACTCAAATAAAGTCATTTTAACTTTATTGTTACAGCAGTCCAAATGACAGTTAGCACAGTCGCATGTTCCTCTTGTGGGATGTGGGAGCTCAGGGAGCTGATGGCGACACATGTGGAAACTGCATCCAGCTTCAGCTCCTGATGGACCATGTTAGGGAGCAACGCTCGGCGACACAGTGGCTCATGGGTTAGCACTGCTGCCTCAGAGCACCAACGACGAGGGTTCAAATCCTACCTCGGGAAACTGTCTGTGTGGAGTTTGCACATTCTCCCCGTGTCTTCATGTGTTTCCTCTGGGTGCTGCGGTTTTCTCACACAGTTCAAAGATGTGCAGGTTATGTGAATTGGTCATGCTAAATGACCCGTGGTGTTGCGTGTAGGGGAGTGGGTCTGGATGGGCTGTTCTTCGGTGCGTCGGTGTGGACTTGTTGGACTGAAGGTGCTGTTTACACACTGTAGGTAATTTAATCTCGGATGCACTCAGAGTCAATCGAGATACTGACAAATTCATGGACACGCCCCTAGTTACATTTCTTTAATGACTGTAATATTCCAGTCCAACGTTCATCGTCCTGAGTTCATTAGCCTTACCTGTCAGTTCTGTTGTATTTAAATAAACACAATTTAATCCAACAGTCGTTCCTTGCTTCCTGTCATGTTCCAGGCTGAGAGTCGATGGGCAACCACCAGCAATGGAAAAGGGAGTAGGCAGGGAGTGCAGGAATCTCCTGTGGCCATTCGTCTCGAAAACAAATAAATCAGTTTGGATTGTTGGGGAGATGACCGTTCTGGGGAAAGTAGCAGTAGCCAGGTTGGTGGTACAACCAACTGGCTCCGGGACACAGCGGGAAAGAGTAAAGGTAAACAGGACGTTAAAGATAGGAGGGTCGATTGCGAGTGGGACAGATCAGAGATTCTGTGGTCGCAAACAGGAATCCAGGATGGTGGGCTATCTCCCAAGTGCTAGGGACCAGGATGTCTCCAAGTGGCTGCAGAACATTCTCAAGGGGGACGGTGAGCAGCCAGAAATCATTATGCACGTTGGCACAAATGTTTCCCGTAGAAATAGGGACGAGGTCCTGCAGCGTGATAACAGAGAGCTAGGAGAAACATTTTAAAAAAACCTTGACAGTGGTAATCTCCTGAGAGGGAGGCATGCCTGAAGGGGATACCAATATCTTGGCGGCCAGTTTTGCTAGGGTTACAAGGGAGGGTTTAAACTAGATTGGCAGGTGGTCGTACCTCAAGAGCAGGGAGGCAAGTGGAAGGAGACAGAGTAAATAGAAATAGTAAGGTTAGGCTGGAAAACGACAGAGAGAAAGTAATGCATTTTGGATTAAATTGCATCTGTTTCAATGCAAGAAGGCTGACAGGTAAGTCCGATGAACTCAGGGCATGGCTACGTGGGTGGGACTGGGGTATTATAGCCATTATAGAACAATGGCTAAGTGATGGATAGGACTGACAGCTTAATGTGCTAGGGAACAGGTGCTTTAGGTGAAACAGAGATGGTAGAAGGAGGGGAGGGGGAGTTGCATTTCTGATTAAGGGGAGTACCACAGCAGTAATCAGAGATAAAATAACTGACGGATCACCCAGTGAGGCTTTGTAGGTGGAGTTAAGAAATAGGAATGGAATGGTGAGGTGATTGGGGTTGTAATATAGACCCCAAAGAGTCAACAGGAATGAGAGTAACACATATGCAGGGAGAGAGGGGAGACCTGCATGGGCAGTAGGGTTATCATAATACGGGATTTTCATTTTTCTAACACAGACTGGAACAGCCGGAGCATTAAGGAATTTGATGAGATTGAATCTAATAAATGCTTCAGGAAAGCTTCCTCAAGCAGTATATAGAGTGTCCTACTTGGGAAGGGGCAAACCTCGAAATTTTCTTCGGAAATAGGACAGGACAGGTAAATGAGTTAATAGTGGGGGGAGCACTTTGGAACCAGTAACCTATTTCTATTAGTTTTCAAATAGTTATGGAGAGGGACAAAACTGGTCCACAGGTTCGAACTCGGGACGTGGCTCATTTACAGGCAGCTTGGATCAAGGGAATCCCTGGAGGTATATAAGAGATAACGGAGTTTACTGAAGAAAGAAATCAGTCGGGTGAAAAGGGGGCAAGAAAGAGCCTTGGCTGACAAGATTAAGATGATTCCAAAAAGGTACTTTAAACATATTAAAAGAAAAAGCAATAACTGGAGAGAAAATAGGACCCCTGGAAGACCAATGTAGACAAGTATATGTGGAACTTCTTCTCTATGTTTACCGTGGAGAAAGACATGATGACTTGAGAACTTGAGAAAGTTAGTCGTGATATCTTAGGGACAATCCATGTCACAGCAGACGAGATTTTGGACGTACTAGAATGTTTGAATTTGGATAAATCTCATGGTCCTTACCCGATATATCCAAGAATACCTCAAGGGGCTCCAGAAGAATTTTCGGGGACCCTGACCTATAATATTGATCATCATTAACTACAGGTACTGACCCAGAAGCCTGGAGGATAGTAAATGTTGTGCCCTTATTCAAGAAGAACTGAACAAAAAAGCCTTGGAACTATAGACCCGTAGGTTGAACATCCGTGGTAGGTAAGTTACTTGAGAAGGTTCTGAGGGGTAAGATTTACATGCATTTAGAAAAACAGGCTTTGCTGAGGAATAGTAAGTGTGGCTTTGTGTGAGGATGTTTGCGCTTGACAATTTTCTTAATGTATTTGGATGAAGTGACCAGGAAGATTGACTTGGGTAGGGCAGTAGACGTGGAAACATGTGGTGTTGGAAAAACACAGCAGGTCAGGCAGCATTCGAGAGGCAAGAGAATCTATGTTTCGGACATAAGCCCTTTATTAGGAACGTCCAATCCATCGAATCTCCTGTTCCTCTGATGCTGCCTGACCTGCCGTGTTTTTCCAGTGCCACACTTTTAGACACTGATCTCCAGCATCTGCAGCGCTCACGTTCTCAAAGGGCAGTAGATTTAGTCAATATGGATTACAATTTCACCAGAACAGAATGAGGCTTTTCAGCCCCTGGAGCCTGATATACAATTACAGGAGGAGGCCAGTAAGCCCCTCGGGCCGATAAAACTGCAACCAGATCATGCAGCACGAGTATCCAGTTACACAGCAGCAGGATCAGTCTATTCAGCTACTTGAAGTCAGTGACACAGGAAATGGAAGAGGCCACGAAGTGACTGGTCTATGGGGCATACTGGAATAAACCAGGCTACATAGCCCCTCAGACCTGCCCTTCCATTCAGTAAGTAAGGGCTGATCTGCACTCGGCCGCAATTTCTCTTTCATGCCCAATTCTTTGTAGCCCTCGACTCTCTGATGGGTCAAAATCCACTGACACCCACTCGCACCCCTCAAACATTTCAGTGATTTGGCCTCCCCAACTGTCCGGTTGCAACCGTCACTACCGCCTGGAAACACTCCCCACACATATACCTTGGCCTATTGACATGGATAGAATTTATGAACACAGCGTAAAGTGACTGGCCCTGATATCATGGCAGTATTTGATTGAGCGAGATGTCAAGGAGACTGAACAAAATTGAACTTGATGGGAATCAGTTGTAAACTCCCCACTGGTGGAATCATTCAGAACACAATGGGGCTGGTGGACATCAATCCTTCCAGTCCCTGGATATCCCTGTGGGCAATCCTCAGGGTAGCTTCTTCGACACAAACATCTTCAGCTGCTTCATCAATGTCTTTCCCTCACGTCATACGATCAGGGGTGGGGATGTTCTTTGAAGATTATACAATGTTCAGAACAATGAGTCGCCTCCTAAGGTACTCAGGTATCAAAAATGGACAACATTCAAGCTTGTGCTGTTAATGTATAGGTAACATTAATCAAAAGTACTGCTGGCCACTAAACATTTCCACGGTTAAAAGAAATAGGAATTCCTTCAGTAACTCTAGCTGGTTTCACAGTAATATAAGAAAATCATTCCGCCCATCTGATCTGTTGGATAACAAGAGGCGCAATGCGTTCTCTCACTCCTGCCTATTACACAAGGAGACAATTTAAAAAAAAACAAAGTACACACGCAGAAAGCTGGAAGAACGTAATAAGCAAGGCAGCATCAAGACTTTGTGAAGTGAACGCCTTGGATATAACCCTTCGTCAGGACTGTGGTGGGAGTAAGGGGGTCTATAGATAAAGTGGCGGGTGAGGGAGGAGGAGGCTGAGGTGGCGAGGTGGGGGATAAGTGAACACAGATGAAGGGTATCAGCGAGTTATTGATGGGAGGGCTGAATCCAGTTTGTAGCTGGACAAAAGCCTGCTCAGAGGAATGGAATGGAGGGGAGAGCCTGGGAAGGGAGTCGGGGGATTTGAAGGGAGGTTATTTGAAATTGGAGAAATCAATGTTGTGTCCCCGGGGTGTAGGCTGCACAGGTGACAGATGAAATCTTGTTCCTCCAAATTATGGTTTGGTTCATTGTGGCAATGGAGGAGGCCAAGGATGGCCATGTCAGAAAGGGATTGGGAAATAGAATTGAAATAGGAAGTGACTGGGAGGTCTTACATTCCACCTAACGACCCTACCTTTCAGCTCGCAACCGGATTCATCACTCCCACCGCCCAATCAGGTTGCACCCACCACTTGTGTCCACATATCCATAACTCACCGTCCCCCGATCTCCCCACCCCAACTACCCCTTCCCTCTTTATCTGCAGCTCCCCCTATCCACCAACGCAGTTCTAAAGGACATTTATACCTGAAATGTTGACTTTCCCAGCTCATGATGCTGCATGGCTTGCAGTGTTTTTTCAGCCTTCCGTTTGTCTCCTATAACTCAGGAAGATCGAGTCTAGTCAGCACAACGTCCTGGTAGGCGGGAACCACGGGCTTCCCACTGAAGTCTTTGAATGCCTCCCCTATAGCCAGGAGGAAGACATTCAGTCCCTCGAGACACTGACACATGAACAGAAGAGGACATACAGCCCCTCCAAACTGTTACACTGAAATAGAAGGATGTCATTGTTGCTGCAACACGACAAATGAGGCATAGACGGCATAGACAGATTGCTCCACGTTGTTCCTCCTGGCCCCATTGCTAATGGTACACACGTGCTATGTTAACGTGGTTTGCTGACCATGAGGAGGGAAAGTGATTGGTTTGCATCAAGTCCCAAGGAGGCACCTTCCTTCTCCGAGGTATTACGGACAAGGCTAGACCACTCGAAATATTTTTAAGCAGGCAGCCCAGAGCATACCTTTGCAATTTGTTTCGGTAAGTGCACAATGAAAATTACCCAGAGTAATTTAGCTAGGTTGACTACTAGATTTTAAAACAGACAAAAACTTTATTCAAAAAATTAAACAATAAAACTCAAAAAACAGAATAAAGAATCACGACAGAATTCAACCGATTCAGCTAGACTTAATTATTCTATTCTGAACATATACAATAGTCCCAATGCACAAACCCCCAATAAAAACCAGTGTAAATGGAACACAAACTTCCAGGTTGAAGTTGAAGGTCAGAAAAGAGAGAGAGTTTCCACACAGCTCCCAGTTGAACTTCCCAGTTCAAAACTAAACTGAAAACTGCTAAGCTCAGCTAGTTCAGCAAAAATAGCTCACCACTCTCCGTTCATTATACTGGTCACTTATAAAGCATGACCACTTTGGCCTGAAGTCTCATCTTTTCCATGTAAACAAAAGGCCTCTGAAAATCCTTTTCATCTCTGTACCAAACCAGACTGATATGAGCTTGGCCCCGTTTTATTGTACCTCTGAAACAAAATCAAGGACAGAGTCTCCTTGAGCCAAGGAACAGCTTTTAGACAAAAAGGGACTTACTTTGTGATATGTCTCCTCCGCTAAAAAATAAGTATCGATGCTAAAAGCTGGCTGCATTTTTAACCCTTCAAACCGAGTTAGTAGTCTCAATACAGACAGATACACTATACTAACTGTAAACATTCAAACACAAACCTATGCAAATTCAGGCCACGGTACAACCACCATCGAACACCTCAATATCCAATTCGAGTCTCAATAACTCATCAGCTTTCACGTTTTCACGACCTGCCACATACACAGTGGTCAGATTGAATGGCTGCAACAATAAGCTCCATCTTAGCAATCTGATATTTTTGTCCTTAATATTTTCCACAAATGTCAATGTTTCGTGATCAGTGTATACGATTGTCTCAGTTGCATTGCTGGTGATATAAACAACTGTTCTGGTGTAATGCCAACAACAAGTTTAAAGTCTCTTTCTCCACCGTTGAACATTTCTGTTGATGAACGTTCGACTTCCCAGAAAAATACCCGATGGGTCTTTCTATTCCCTCATCATCCTCCTGCAGCAACACCGGACCAATACACACATCACTGGCATCGATAGCCACCTTGAAAGGCTTCATGTAATCTAGTGTAGCTAATACTGGGGGCAGTGGTTAACACCGTTTTTAAGCTGTAAAATGCCTTTCGACAGTCCTCTGTCCACTGAGAGTTCTTGCCCTTGTCAATTCGGTGAGTGGAGCAGCCACACAGCTTAAAGTTTGGCACAGACTTTAAGTAAAATCCAGTCAATCCCAGGAACGGTAGCACTGCATATTTCTTTTTGTCGACGGTGTGAAACATTCCCCAACTACTTACATTTTCATATCTCATGGGGCATTTGTCCATGTCCAATAACGTGACACAGGAACGTGACTTGGGCTTTTTCAAATTCACTTTTAGCTAGGTTTACCACCAAGCCTACCTTCTGAAGTCAATTGAACAAGTCCGATAAATGCTGTAAATGTTCAGTTCATGAGTGACGAAAAACCACCAGGTCATCAATGTACACCACACAGTTGGGTAATCTGGAAATGACCTTATTATCAGTCCCTTAAACGTGGCTGGATCATTTTTCAGAACAAATGCCAGAACTTCGAACTGATATAGTCCATTTGGCATTATGAAAGCCGAAATTGACTTCGCGCTCTCTGGCAGAGGGTCTTGCCAGTAGCCTCTGAGCAAATCCAACTTAGAAATGTAAGTAGCTTCTCCCAGTTTTTCGACACAATTCTCCAAATATGGAATTGGATATGCATCAGTCTTTGTAACGGCATTGACTTTGTGCTAGTCCACACATGGCCATTGGGTACTTTCTGGCTTTGGTACCATGACTATATGTGAACTCCAGTCACTGTAACTCACTTCGATTATGACATCTTGGAGTGTGCGCTCTATCTACTTCTGAACCTGTGCCAACTTTGGACAGTCATGCCTATAAGGATGTTGCTTAATCAGAACAGCATCCCCTATGTCTACATCATGCACAATTATCTTCGTACTACCCAGTTTATTGCCGCATATCTCTCCATGATATCGTAATAACTCTTTCAGGTCACTTTGCTTTTCTTGTGTAAGGTAACTCAATATTTTATCCCAATTTTTGACAACTTTCTAATTGTTCAATTTGATTTGAGGAATGTCCAATTAAGAATCCTCTGAACTTCGTTATTCTTTCTGTGCTGTAATCATTAACACCTTCTCCTCTTGCTTTTCTTCCAGTTCAAAACACCTTTTGAGCATATTCACATGACACACTCTGTGAGATATCATCCTGTCTGGAATCCGTACCAAGTCGTTCACCTCATTCAATTTCTTCCCAATTTGATAAGGTACACTAAAACCTGCTTCTAAAGATTCAACTGTTACTGGAAGTAACACCAACACCTTATTCCCAATTGCAAAATTGCGAATTTGTGATTTCTGATCCACTTCCTGTTTCATTGTATGCTGCGATACGTTTAAATGCTGTCCAGCCAACTCTCCAGCTCAATTTAAGCGTTCCCAAAAAATTGACACATCATCCAAATGGGTGGTTCTGAATTCTGATTTATTAATTTCTCGTTAACCAATAGTAATGGTCCTTTTACTTCATGCCCACAAATTAATTAAAATGGTCTGAATGTGGTCAATTCATTCCGTGCGTCTCTGAATTTCCTTATCACATTCATCTGGATAATCCTGACCTTAAACGCTCAACATTTTTTTCACTGTTTGATACCATCTCGCTCATGCTCACTGAGATTCCTAATACTACGTAGTATATTTGAATTGCTTAATTCCTAAGTTATCCATTACCTGCTTGAATAGTTCAGATGTGAGGTTTGATCTGTCTGGTTCTCTGTTGGTAGTCCGGACCTAGATAAAAAATAAGCATTTTTTTTCTACAACTCTTTTAGCTGTGATGCTGCATAATGGTTCTGCCTCTGGAAATCTAGTAGACACATCCATTATTGTTAATAAATACTTATTCCCACTTTTTGGTTGAGGTAGGGACTTACACAGTCTATCAACACTCTTGGAAAAGGTTCCTCAAATGCTGGAATCGGTATTAAAGTTGCAGGTTTTATTACTGTCTGTGTGACATATTTGAGACTGTAATGTCCTCACACCGAAGTGATCTCCAATTGGTCGCTCATGTGCCACTCGCAGCACCTCCTTTCTACACCCAACAGGAAAAACAGTTTGATGAATTTCTGTCCACGTCTGACCTGCTTCAGTGTGTGCTGATCTCCAAATCCGCATTACGACATTATTTGTTAAGTAATAACACACAGGAATGCATTCATTCTCTTTCTTGTTAAATATCTTTTGATATAACTTTTTAAACTCCTCATCTTTCTGCTGTAATTCAATCAACGTAGCAGAGCTAAAAATACGTTCATATTTTCCTACTTGCTCCTTCTCTGTTCCACTTATCAGATCAAAAAGAAACTTTCAGATAACTCTACGTCAGCTTCCTTATGCCTTTTGCCTGCTTAGACCTGTGTGTCTGTGATCTTCTGATCATGCAATCAGGGGAAATTCCTGGATAAACCTTTTCCAGGTCTTCAGTTGCCTGCATCTTCACTGGCTTTTCAACTAGAATAGGCAGCACGCCTACCAGTGAATCAGCTATATTATTTGCAAGGACATATTTTATTCTGAGAGCTGAGCGTTAGGGGTCCAGTACTCCTACCACACATTCTGCACTCTTCTCTGGACTCTCCAGCCTCACTTTATATAACTGAGCACTTTTTGCCTCACTATGAATTCCTGTTACCAGCACATTTTCTGGTAATAGTGTCTCAAGAGTGCATAAAGCCTCACTCCTCAGCATTACAGATTGAAAAAATGCTGTGTCAATTAATATTGGAACCTCCTTACCGATTACTGCTGGCCTATGTGAATAAACTTTACCCTTTCAAGTAAGTTTATTACGCAGAATTGGCACGTCCACTGATCATCTTGTACACTCTGAGGTCGTTGGCTCACTTCCTTTACGCTTTTTGTTACGAGTCCAACAAAACTTCCATGCTTGTCTGGTTTTCTTCTACCTCACCAACACTGTGATTTTGTGTGGCCCACTTTCTTACAATGAAACCACCATAGTATTTTAACTTCTTTGTCCCCCTCA